>NW_027479331.1:0-148876 GCF_051014685.1 Ptiloglossa arizonensis
CGCTTGAGAAACTCAAAATTTTCGCAGTTCTGATGCTCGACACGAATAACTAGAACGGCCTAGGGGCAAAGTGCGCATACCTTTGTAATCGGGCGAGTTTCTACTTTCAGATGCAACAGAAGCTTTGCGCATTGGTCAATCCGTTCGCGAGATATGGCTGTTTGGAGGTAAGAAACGCTTGAGAAACTCAAAATTTTCGCAGTTCTGATGCTCGACACGAATAACTAGAACGGCCTAGGGGCAAAGTGCGCATACCGTTGTAATCGGGCGAGTTTCTACTTTCAGATGCAACATAAATTTTGCGGATTGGTCGATCCGTTAGCGATATGTGGCAGTTTGGAAGTAAGAAACGCTTGAGAAACTCAAAATATTGGCAGTTCTGATGCTCGAAACGAATAACTAGAACGGCATAGGGGAAAAGTGCGCATATCGTTATAATCGGGCGAGTTTCTACTTTCAGATGCAACAGAAATTTTGCGGATTGGTCAATCCGTTCGCGAGATATGGCAGTTTGGAGGTAAGAAACGCTTGAGAAACTCAAAATTTTCGCAGTTCTGATGCTCGACACGAATAACTAGAACGGCCTAGGGGAAAAGTGCGCATACCGTTGTAATCGGGCGAGTTTCTACTTTCAGATGGCACAGAAATTTTGCGGATTGATCTATCCGTTTGCGAGATATGGCAGTTTGGAGATAAGAAACGCTTGAGAAACTCAAAATGTTCGCAGTTTTGATGCTCGAAACGAGTAACTAGAACGGCCTAGGGGAAAAGTACACCTACCGTTGTAATCGGGCGAGTTTCTACTTTCAGAAGCAACAGAAATTTTGCGGATTGTTCAATCCGTTCGCGAGATATGGCAGTTTGGAGGTAAGAAACGCTTGAGAAACTCAAAATTTTCGCAGTTCTGATGCTCGAAATGAATAACTGGAACGGCCTAGGGGAAAACTACACCTACCGTTGTAATCGGGCGAGTTTCTACTTTCAGATGCAACAGAAATTTTGGGGATTGATCACTCCGTTCGCGAGATATGGCAGTTTGGAGATAAGAAACGCTTGAGAAACTCAAAATTTTCGCAGTTCTGATGCTCGAAACGAATAACAAGAACGGCCTAGGGGAAAAGTGCGCATACCGTTGTAATCGGGCGAGTTTCTACTTTCAGATGCAACAGAAATTTTGCGGATTGGTTAATCCGTTCGCGAGATATGGCAGTTTGGAGGTAAAAAACGCTTGACAAACTCAAAATTTTAGCATTTTTGATACTCGAAACGAATAACTAGAACGGCCTAGGGGCAAAGTGCGCATACCGTTGTAATCGGGCGAGTTTCTACTTTCAGATGCAACATAAATTTTGCGGATTGGTCGATCCGTTAGCGATATGTGGCAGTTTGGAAGTAAGAAACGCTTGAGAAACTCAAAATATTGGCAGTTCTGATGCTCGAAACGAATAACTAGAACGGCATAGGGGAAAAGTGCGCATATCGTTATAATCGGGCGAGTTTCTACTTTCAGATGCAACAGAAATTTTGCGGATTGGTCAATCCGTTCGCGAGATATGGCAGTTTGGAGGTAAGAAACGCTTGAGAAACTCAAAATTTTCGCAGTTCTGATGCTCGACACGAATAACTAGAACGGCCTAGGGGAAAAGTGCGCATACCGTTGTAATCGGGCGAGTTTCTACTTTCAGATGGCACAGAAATTTTGCGGATTGATCTATCCGTTTGCGAGATATGGCAGTTTGGAGATAAGAAACGCTTGAGAAACTCAAAATGTTCGCAGTTTTGATGCTCGAAACGAGTAACTAGAACGGCCTAGGGGAAAAGTACACCTACCGTTGTAATCGGGCGAGTTTCTACTTTCAGAAGCAACAGAAATTTTGCGGATTGTTCAATCCGTTCGCGAGATATGGCAGTTTGGAGGTAAGAAACGCTTGAGAAACTCAAAATTTTCGCAGTTCTGATGCTCGAAATGAATAACTGGAACGGCCTAGGGGAAAACTACACCTACCGTTGTAATCGGGCGAGTTTCTACTTTCAGATGCAACAGAAATTTTGCGGATTGATCACTCCGTTCGCGAGATATGGCAGTTTGGAGATAAGAAACGCTTGAGAAACTCAAAATTTTCGCAGTTCTGATGCTCGAAACGAATAACAAGAACGGCCTAGGGGAAAAGTGCGCATACCGTTGTAATCGGGCGAGTTTCTACTTTCAGATGCAACAGAAATTTTGCGGATTGGTTAATCCGTTCGCGAGATATGGCAGTTTGGAGGTAAAAAACGCTTGAGAAACTCAAAATTTTAGCATTTTTGATACTCGAAACGAATAACTAGAACGGCCTAGGGGAAAAGTGCGCATACCGTTGTAATCGGGCGAGTTTCTACTTTCAGAAGCAACAGAAATTTTGCGGATTGGTCAATCCGTTCGCGAGATATGGCAGTTTGGAGGTAAGAAACGCTTGAGAAACACAAAATTTTTGCAGTTCTGATGCTCGAAACGAATAACTAGAACGGCCTAGGGGAAAAGTGCGCATATCGTTGTAATCGGGCGAGTTTCTACTTTCAGATGCAACAGAAATTATGCGGATTGGTCAATCCGTTCGCGTGATATGGCCGTTTGGATGTAAGAAACGCTTGAGAAACTCAAAATTTTCGCAGTTCTGATGCTCGACACGAATAACTAGAACGGCCTAGGGGCAAAGTGCGCATACCGTTGTAATCGGGCGAGTTTCTACTTTCAGATGCAACAGAAATTTTGCGGATTGGTCAATCCGTTCGCGAGATATGGCAGTTTGGAAGTAAGAAACGCTTGAGAAACTCAAAATTTTCGCATTTTTGATACTCGAAACGAATAACTAGAACGGCCTAGGGGAAAAGTGCGCATACCGTTGTAATCGGGCGAGTTTCTACTTTCAGAAGCAACAGAAATTTTGCGGATTGGTAGATCCGTTCGCGAGATGTGGCAGTTTGGAAGTAAGAAACGCTTGAGAAACTCAAAATTTTGGCAGTTCTGATGCTCGAAACGAATAACTAGAACGGCCTAGGGGAAAAGTGCGCATATCGTTGTAATCGGGCGAGTTTCTACTTTCAGATGCAACAGAAATTATGCGGATTGGTCAATCCGTTCGCGTGATATGGCCGTTTGGATGTAAGAAACGCTTGAGAAACTCAAAATTTTCGCAGTTCTGCTGCTCGAAACGAATTAATAGAACGGCCTAGGGGAAAAGTGCGCATACCGTTGTAATCGGGCGAGTTTCTACTTTCAGATGCAACAGAAATTTTGCGGATTGGTCAATCCGTTCGCGAGATATGGCAGTTTGGAGGTAAGAAACGCTTGAGAAACTCAAAATTTTCGCAGTTCTGATGCTCGACACGAATAACTAGAACGGCCTAGGGGAAAAGTGCGCATACCGTTGTAATCGGGCGAGTTTCTACTTTCAGATGGCACAGAAATTTTGCGGATTGATCTATCCGTTCGCGAGATATGGCAGTTTGGAGATAAGAAACGCTTGAGAAACTCAAAATGTTCGCAGTTTTGATGCTCGAAACGAGTAACTAGAACGGCCTAGGGGAAAACTACACCTACCGTTGTAATCGGGCGAGTTTCTACTTTCAGAAGCAACAGAAATTTTGCGGATTGTTCAATCCGTTCGCGAGGTATGGCAGTTTGGAGATAAGAAACGCTTGAGAAACTCAAAATTTTCGCAGTTCTGATGCTCGAAACGAAGAACAAGAACGGCCTAGGGGAAAAGTGCGCATACCGTTGTAATCGGGCGAGTTTCTACTTTCAGATGCAACAGAAATTTTGCGGATTGGTTAATCCGTTCGCGAGATATGGCAGTTTGGAGGTAAAAAACGCTTGAGAAACTCAAAATTTTAGCATTTTTGATACTCGAAACGAATAACTAGAACGGCCTAGGGGAAAAGTGCGCATACCGTTGTAATCGGGCGAGTTTCTACTTTCAGAAGCAACAGAAATTTTGCGGATTGGTCAATCCGTTCGCGAGATATGGCAGTTTGGAGGTAAGAAACGCTTGAGAAACTCAAAATTTTGGCAGTTCTGATGCTCGAAACGAATAACTAGAACGGCCTAGGGGAAAAGTGCGCATATCGTTGTAATCGGGCGAGTTTCTACTTTCAGATGCAACAGAAATTATGCGGATTGGTCAATCCGTTCGCGTGATATGGCCGTTTGGATGTAAGAAACGCTTGAGAAACTCAAAATTTTCGCAGTTCTGATGCTCGAAACGAATGACTAGAACGGCCTAGGGGAGAAGTACGCATACCGTTGTAATCGGGCGAGTTTCTACTTTCAGAAGCAACAGAAATTTTGCGGATTGGTCAATCCGTTCGCGAGATATGGCAGTTTGGAGGTAAGAAACGTTTGAGAAACTCAAAATTTTCGCAGTTCTGATGCTCGATACGAATAACTAGAACGGCCTAGGGGAAAAGTGCGCATACCGTTGTAATCGGGCGAGTTTCTACTTTCAGAAGCAACAGAAATTTTGCGGATTGGTCAATCCATTCGCGAGATATGGCAGTTTGGAGGTAAGAAACGCTTGAGAAACTCAAAATTTTCGCAGTTCTGATGCTCGAAATGAATAACTGGAACGGCCTAGGGGAAAACTACACCTACCGTTGTAATCGGGCGAGTTTCTACTTTCAGATGCAACAGAAATTTTGCGGATTGATCAATCCGTTCGCGAGATATGGCAGTTTGGAGATAAGAAACGCTTGAGAAACTCAAAATTTTCACAGTTCCGATGCTCGAAACGAGTAACTAGAACGGCCTAGGGGAAAAGTACGCATACCGTTGTAATCGGGCGAGTTTCTACTTTTAGATGCAACAGAAATTTTGCGGATTGATCAATCCGTTCGCGAGATATGGCAGTTTGGAGGTAAGAAACGCTTGAGAAACTAAAAATTTTCGCAGTTCTGATGCTCGACACGAATAACTAGAACGGCCTAGGGGAAAAGTGCGCATACCGTTGTAATCGGGCGAGTTTCTACTTTCAGATGCAACAGAAATTTTGCGGATTGGTCAATCCGTTCGCGAGATATGGCAGTTTGGAGGTAAGAAACGCTTGAGAAACTCAAAATCTTCGCAGTTCTGATGCTCGACACGAATAACTAGAACGGCCTAGGGGAAAAGTGCGCATACCGTTGTAATCGGGCGAGTTTCTGCTTTCAGATGCAACAGAAATTTTGCGGATTGGTCAGTCCGTTCGCGAGATATGGCAGTTTGGAGGTAAGAAACGCTTGAGAAACTCAAAATTTTCGCAGTTCTGATGCTCGACACGAATAACTAGAACGGCCTAGGGGCAAAGTGCGCATACCGTTGTAATCGGGCGAGTTTCTACTTTCAGATGCAACAGAAGCTTTGCGCATTGGTCAATCCGTTCGCGAGATATGGCTGTTTGGAGGTAAGAAACGCTTGAGAAACTCAAAATTTTCGCAGTTCTGATGCTCGACACGAATAACTAGAACGGCCTAGGGGCAAAGTGCGCATACCGTTGTAATCGGGCGAGTTTCTACTTTCAGATGCAACATAAATTTTGCGGATTGGTCGATCCGTTAGCGATATGTGGCAGTTTGGAAGTAAGAAACGCTTGAGAAACTCAAAATATTGGCAGTTCTGATGCTCGAAACGAATAACTAGAACGGCCTAGGGGAAAAGTGCGCATATCGTTATAATCGGGCGAGTTTCTACTTTCAGATGCAACAGAAATTTTGCGGATTGGTCAATCCGTTCGCGAGATATGGCAGTTTGGAGGTAAGAAACGCTTGAGAAACTCAAAATTTTCGCAGTTCTGATGCTCGACACGAATAACTAGAACGGCCTAGGGGAAAAGTGCGCATACCGTTGTAATCGGGCGAGTTTCTACTTTCAGATGGCACAGAAATTTTGCGGATTGATCTATCCGTTTGCGAGATATGGCAGTTTGGAGATAAGAAACGCTTGAGAAACTCAAAATGTTCGCAGTTTTGATGCTCGAAACGAGTAACTAGAACGGCCTAGGGGAAAACTACACCTACCGTTATAATCGGGCGGGTTTCTACTTTCAGAAGCAACAGAAATTTTGCGGATTGTTCAATCCGTTCGCGAGATATGGCAGTTTGGAGGTAAGAAACGCTTGAGAAACTCAAAATTTTCGCAGTTCTGATGCTCGAAATGAATAACTGGAACGGCCTAGGGGAAAACTACACCTACCGTTGTAATCGGGCGAGTTTCTACTTTCAGATGCAACAGAAATTTTGCGGATTGATCACTCCGTTCGCGAGATATGGCAGTTTGGAGATAAGAAACGCTTGAGAAACTCAAAATTTTCGCAGTTCTGATGCTCGAAACGAACAACAAGAACGGCCTAGGGGAAAAGTGCGCATACCGTTGTAATCGGGCGAGTTTCTACTTTCAGATGCAACAGAAATTTTGCGGATTGGTTAATCCGTTCGCGAGATATGGCAGTTTGGAGGTAAAAAACGCTTGAGAAACTCAAAATTTTAGCATTTTTGATACTCGAAACGAATAACTAGAACGGCCTAGGGGAAAAGTGCGCATACCGTTGTAATCGGGCTAGTTTCTACTTTCAGAAGCAACAGAAATTTTGCGGATTGGTCAATCCGTTCGCGAGATATGGCAGTTTGGAGGTAAGAAACGCTTGAGAAACTCAAAATTTTTGCAGTTCTGATGCTCGAAACGAATAACTAGAACGGCCTAGGGGAAAAGTGCGCATATCGTTGTAATCGGGCGAGTTTCTACTTTCAGATGCAACAGAAATTATGCGGATTGGTCAATCCGTTCGCGTGATATGGCCGTTTGGATGTAAGAAACGCTTGAGAAACTCAAAATTTTCGCAGTTCTGATGCTCGACACGAATAACTAGAACGGCCTAGGGGCAAAGTGCGCATACCGTTGTAATCGGGCGAGTTTCTACTTTCAGATGCAACAGAAATTTTGCGGATTGGTCAATCCGTTCGCGAGATATGGCAGTTTGGAGGTAAGAAACGCTTGAGAAACTCAAAATCTTCGCAGTTCTGATGCTCGACACGAATAACTAGAACGGCCTAGGGGAAAAGTGCGCATACCGTTGTAATCGGTCGAGTTTCTACTTTCAGATGCAACAGAAATTTTGCGGATTGGTCAATCCGTTCGCGAGATATGGCAGTTTGGAGGTAAGAAAGGCTTCAGAAACTCAAAATTATCGCAGTTCTGATGCTCGAAATGAATACCTGGAACGGCCTAGGGGAAAACTACACCTACCGTTGTAATCGGGCGAGTTTCTACTCTCAGATGCAACAGAAATTTTGCGGATTGGTTAATCCGTTCGCGAGATATGGCAGTTTGGAGGTAAGAAACGCTTGAGAAACTCAAAATTTTCGCATTTCTGATGCTCGATACGAATAAATAGAACGGCCTAGGGGAAAAGTGCGCATACCGTTGTAATCGGGCGAGTTTCTACTTTCAGAAGCAACAGAAATTTTGCGGATTGGTCAATCCGTTCGCGAGATATGGCAGTTTGGCGGTAAGAAACGCTAGAGAGACTCAAAATTTTCGCAGTTCTGATGCTCGAAATGAATAACTGGAACGGCCTAGGGGAAACTACACCTACCGTTGTAATCGGGCGAGTTTCTACTTTCAGATGCAACAGAAATTTTGCGGATTGATCAATCCGTTCGCGAGATATGGCAGTTTGGAGATAAGAAACGCTTGAGAAACTCAAAATGTTCGCAGTTTTGATGCTCGAAACGAGTAACTAGAACGGCCTAGGGGAAAACTACACCTACCGTTGTAATCGGGCGAGTTTCTACTTTCAGATGCAACAGAAATTTTGCGGATTGGTCAATCCGTTCGCGAGATATGGCAGTTTGGAGATAAGAAACGCTTGAGTAACTCAAAATTTTCGCAGTTCTGATGCTCGACACGAATAACTAGAACGGCCTAGGGGAAAAGGGCGCATACCTTTGTAATCGGGCGAGTTTCTACTTTCAGATGCAACAGAAATTTTGCGGATTGGTCAATCCGTTCGCGAGATATGGCAGTTTGGAGGTAAGAAACGCTTGAGTAACTCAAAATTTTCGCAGTTCTGATGCTCGACACGAATAACTAGAACGGCCTAGGGGAAAAGAGCGCATACCGTTGTAATCGGGCGAGTTTCTACTTTCAGATGCAACAGAAATTTTGCGGATTGGTCAATCCGTTCGCGAGATATGGCAGTTTGGAGGTAAGAAACGCTTGAGAAACTCAAAATTTTCGCAGTTCTGATGCTCGAAACGAATAACTAGAACGGCCTAGGGGAAAAGAGCGCATACCGTTGTAATCGGGCGAGTTTCTACTTTCAGGTGCAACAGAAATTTTGCGGATTGGTCAATCCTTTCGCGAGATATGGCAGTTTGGAGGTAAGAAACGCTTGAGAAACTCAAAATTTTCGCAGTTCTGATGCTCGAAACGAATAACTAGAACGGCCTAGGGGAAAACTACACCTACCGTTGTAATCGGGAGAGTTTCTACTTTCAGATGCAACAGAAATTTTGCGGATTGGTCAATCCGTTCGCGAGATATGGCAGTTTGGAGATAAGAAACGCTTGAGTAACTCAAAATTTTCGCAGTTCTGATGCTCGACACGAATAACTAGAACGGCCTAGGGGAAAAGAGCGCATACCGTTGTAATCGGGCGAGTTTCTACTTTCAGATGCAACAGAAATTTTGCGGATTGGTCAATCCGTTCGCGAGATATGGCAGTTTGGAGGTAAGAAACGCTTGAGAAACTCAAAATTTTCGCAGTTCTGATGCTCGAAACGAATAACTAGAACGGCCTAGGGGAAAACTACACCTACCGTTGCAATCGGGCGAGTTTCTACTTTCAGATGCAACAGAAATTTTGCGGATTGGTCAATCCGTTCGCGAGATATGGCAGTTTGGAGGTAAGAAAGGCTTCAGAAACTCAAAATTATCGCAGTTCTGATGCTCGAAATGAATACCTGGAACGGCCTAGGGGAAAACTACACCTACCGTTGTAATCGGGCGAGTTTCTACTTTCAGATGCAACAGAAATTTTGCGGATTGGTTAATCCGTTCGCGAGATATGGCAGTTTGGAGGTAAGAAACGCTTGAGAAACTCAAAATTTTCGCATTTCTGATGCTCGATACGAATAAATAGAACGGCCTAGGGGAAAAGTGCGCATACCGTTGTAATCGGGCGAGTTTCTACTTTCAGAAGCAACAGAAATTTTGCGGATTGGTCAATCCGTTAGCGAGATATGGCAGTTTGGAGGTATGAAACGCTAGAGAGACTCAAAATTTTCGCAGTTCTGATGCTCGAAATGAATAACTGGAACGGCCTAGGGGAAACTACACCTACCGTTGTAATCGGGCGAGTTTCTACTTTCAGATGCAACAGAAATTTTGCGGATTGATCAATCCGTTCGCGAGATATGGCAGTTTGGAGATAAGAAACGCTTGAGAAACTCAAAATTTTCGCAGTTCTGATGCTCGAAACGAATAACAAGAACGGCCTAGGGGAAAAGTGCTCATACCGTTGTAATCGGGCGAGTTTCTACTTTCAGAAGCAACAGAAATTTAGCGGATTGGTCAATCCGTTCGCGAGATATGGCAGTTTGGAGGTAAGAAACGCTTCAGAAACTCAAAATTATCGCAGTGCTGATGCTCGAAATGAATAACTGGAACGGCCTAGGGGAAAACTACACCTACCGTTGTAATCGGGCGAGTTTCTACTTTCAGATGCAACAGAAATTTTGCGGATTGGTCAATCCGTTCGCGAGATATGGCAGTTTGGAGATATGAAACGCTTGAGAAACTCAAAATTTTCGCAGTTCTGATGCTCGAAACGAATAACAAGAACGGCCTAGGGGAAAAGTGCTCATACCGTTGTAATCGGGCGAGTTTCTACTTTCAGAAGCAACAGAAATTTAGCGGATTGGTCAATCCGTTCGCGAGATATGGCAGTTTGGAGGTAAGAAATGCTTCAGAAACTCAAAATTATCGCAGTTCTGATGCTCGAAATGAATAACTGGAACGGCCTAGGGTAAAACTACACCTACCGTTGTAATCGGGCGAGTTTCTACTTTCAGATGCAACAGAAATTTTGAGGATTGGTCAATCCGTTCGCGAGATATGGCAGTGTGGAGATAAGAAACGCTTGAGAAACTCAAAATTTTCGCAGTTCTGATGCTCGAAACGAATAACAAGAACGGCCTAGGGGAAAAGTGCTCATACCGTTGTAATCGGGCGAGTTTCTACTTTCAGATGCAACAGAAATTTTGCGGATTGGTTAATCCGTTCGCGAGATATGGCAGTTTGGAGGTAAGAAACGCTTGAGAAACTCAAAATTTTCGCAGTTCTGATGCTCGAAACGAATAACAAGGACGGCCTAGGGGAAAAGTGCGCATACCGTTGTAATCGGGCGAGTTTCTACTTTCAGATGCAACAGAAATTTTGCGGATTGATCAATCCGTTCGCGAGATATGGCAGTTTGGAGATAAGAAACGCTTGAGAAACTCAAAACTTTCGCAGTTTTGATGCTCGAAACGAGTAACTAGAACGGCCTAGGGGAAAAGTGCGCATACCGTTGTAATCGGGCGAGTTTCTACTTTCAGATGCAACAGAAATTTTGCGGATTGGTCAATCCGTTCGCGAGATATGGCAGTTTGGAGGTAAGAAACGCTTTAGAAACTCAAAATTTTCGCTGTTCTGATGCTCGAAACGAATGACTAGAACGGCCTAGGGGAGAAGTACGCATACCGTTGTAATCGGGCGAGTTTCTACTTTCAGATGGCACAGAAATTTTGCGGATTGCTCAATCCGTTCGTGAGATATGGAAGTTTGGAGATAAGAAACGCTTGAGAAACTCAAAACTTTCGCAGTTCTGATGCTCGAAACGAATAACAAGGACGGCCTAGGGGAAAAGTGCGCATACCGTTGTAATCGGGCGAGTTTCTACTTTTAGATGCAACAGAAATTTTGCGGATTGATCAATCCGTTCGCGAGATATGGCAGTTTGGAGATAAGAAACGCTTGAGAAACTCAAAATTTTCGCAGTTCTGATGCTCGAAACGAATGACTAGAACGGCCTAGGGGAGAAGTACGCATACCGTTGTAATCGGGCAAGTTTCTACTTTCAGATGGCACAGAAATTTTGCGGATTGCTCAATCCGTTCGTGAGATATGGCAGTTTGGAGATAAGAAACGCTTGAGAAACTCAAAACTTTCGCAGTTTTGATTCTCGAAACGAGTAACTAGAACGGCCTAGGGGAAAAGTGCGCATACCGTTGTAATCGGGCGAGTTTCTACTTTCAGATGCAACAGAAATTTTGCGGATTGGTCAATCCGTTCGCGAGATATGGCAGTTTGGAGGTAAGAAACGCTTGAGAAACTCAAAATTTTCGCAGTTCTGATGCTCGACACGAATAACTAGAACGGCCTAGGGGAAAAGTGCGCATTCCGTTGTAATCGGGCGAGTTTCTACTTTTAGATGCAACAGAAATTTTGCGGATTGATCAATCCGTTCGCGAGATATGGCAGTTTGGAGATAAGAAACGCTTGAGAAACTCAAAATTTTCGCAGTTCTGATGCTCGAAACGAATGACTAGAACGGCCTAGGGGAGAAGTACGCATACCGTTGTAATCGGGCAAGTTTCTACTTTCAGATGGCACAGAAATTTTGCGGATTGCTCAATCCGTTCGTGAGATATGGCAGTTTGGAGATAAGAAACGCTTGAGAAACTCAAAACTTTCGCAGTTTTGATGCTCGAAACGAGTAACTAGAACGGCCTAGGGGAAAAGTGCGTATACCGTTGTAATCGGGCGAGTTTCTACTTTCAGATGCAACAGAAATTTTGCGGATTGGACAATCCGTTCGCGAGATATGGCAGTTTGGAGGTAAGAAACGCTTGAGAAACTCAAAATTTTCGCAGTTCTGATGCTCGACACGAATAACTAGAACGGCCTAGGGGAAAAGTGCGCATTCCGTTGTAATCGGGCGAGTTTCTACTTTCAGAAGCAACAGAAATTTTGCGGATTCGTCAATCCGTTCGCGAGATATGGCAGTTTGGAGGTAAGAAACGCTTGAGAGGTTCAAAATTTTCGCAGTTCTGATGCTCGAAATGAATAACTGGAACGGCCTAGGGGAAAACTACACCTACCGTTGTAATCGGGCGAGTTTCTACTTTCAGACGCAACAGAAATTTTGCGGATTGATCAATCCGTTCGCGAGATATGGCAGTTGGAGATAAGAAACGCTTGAGAAACTCAAAATTTTCGCAGTTCTGATGCTCAAAACGAATAACAAGAACGGCCTAGGGGAAAAGTGCGCATACCGTTGTAATCGGGCGAGTTTCTACTTTCAGGTGCAACAGAAATTTTGCGGATTGCTCAATCCGTTCGTGAGATATGGCAGTTTGGAGATAAGAAACGCTTGAGAAACTCAAAACTTTCGCAGTTTTGATGCTCGAAACGAGTAACTAGAACGGCCTAGGGGAAAAGTGCGTATACCGTTGTAATCGGGCGAGTTTCTACTTTCAGATGCAACAGAAATTTTGCGGATTGGTCAATCCGTTCGCGAGATATGGCAGTTTGGAGGTAAGAAACGCTTGAGTAACTCAAAATTTTCGCAGTTCTGATGCTCGACACGAATAACTAGAACGGCCTAGGGGAAAAGAGCGCATACCGTTGTAATCGGGCGAGTTTCTACTTTCAGGTGCAACAGAAATTTTGCGGATTGGTCAATCCTTTCGCGAGATATGGCAGTTTGGAGGTAAGAAACGCTTGAGAAACTCAAAATTTTCGCAGTTCTGATGCTCGAAACGAATAACTAGAACGGCCTAGGGGAAAACTACACCTACCGTTGTAATCGGGAGAGTTTCTACTTTCAGATGCAACAGAAATTTTGCGGATTGGTCAATCCGTTCGCGAGATATGGCAGTTTGGAGATAAGAAACGCTTGAGTAACTCAAAATTTTCGCAGTTCTGATGCTCGACACGAATAACTAGAACGGCCTAGGGGAAAAGAGCGCATACCGTTGTAATCGGGCGAGTTTCTACTTTCAGATGCAACAGAAATTTTGCGGATTGGTCAATCCGTTCGCGAGATATGGCAGTTTGGAGGTAAGAAACGCTTGAGAAACTCAAAATTTTCGCAGTTCTGATGCTCGAAACGAATAACTAGAACGGCCTAGGGGAAAACTACACCTACCGTTGCAATCGGGCGAGTTTCTACTTTCAGATGCAACAGAAATTTTGCGGATTGGTCAATCCGTTCGCGAGATATGGCAGTTTGGAGGTAAGAAAGGCTTCAGAAACTCAAAATTATCGCAGTTCTGATGCTCGAAATGAATACCTGGAACGGCCTAGGGGAAAACTACACCTACCGTTGTAATCGGGCGAGTTTCTACTTTCAGATGCAACAGAAATTTTGCGGATTGGTTAATCCGTTCGCGAGATATGGCAGTTTGGAGGTAAGAAACGCTTGAGAAACTCAAAATTTTCGCATTTCTGATGCTCGATACGAATAAATAGAACGGCCTAGGGGAAAAGTGCGCATACCGTTGTAATCGGGCGAGTTTCTACTTTCAGAAGCAACAGAAATTTTGCGGATTGGTCAATCCGTTAGCGAGATATGGCAGTTTGGAGGTAAGAAACGCTAGAGAGACTCAAAATTTTCGCAGTTCTGATGCTCGAAATGAATAACTGGAACGGCCTAGGGGAAACTACACCTACCGTTGTAATCGGGCGAGTTTCTACTTTCAGATGCAACAGAAATTTTGCGGATTGATCAATCCGTTCGCGAGATATGGCAGTTTGGAGATAAGAAACGCTTGAGAAACTCAAAATTTTCGCAGTTCTGATGCTCGAAACGAATAACAAGAACGGCCTAGGGGAAAAGTGCTCATACCGTTGTAATCGGGCGAGTTTCTACTTTCAGAAGCAACAGAAATTTAGCGGATTGGTCAATCCGTTCGCGAGATATGGCAGTTTGGAGGTAAGAAACGCTTCAGAAACTCAAAATTATCGCAGTGCTGATGCTCGAAATGAATAACTGGAACGGCCTAGGGGAAAACTACACCTACCGTTGTAATCGGGCGAGTTTCTACTTTCAGATGCAACAGAAATTTTGCGGATTGGTCAATCCGTTCGCGAGATATGGCAGTTTGGAGATAAGAAACGCTTGAGAAACTCAAAATTTTCGCAGTTCTGATGCTCGAAACGAATAACAAGAACGGCCTAGGGGAAAAGTGCTCATACCGTTGTAATCGGGCGAGTTTCTACTTTCAGAAGCAACAGAAATTTAGCGGATTGGTCAATCCGTTCGCGAGATATGGCAGTTTGGAGGTAAGAAATGCTTCAGAAACTCAAAATTATCGCAGTTCTGATGCTCGAAATGAATAACTGGAACGGCCTAGGGTAAAACTACACCTACCGTTGTAATCGGGCGAGTTTCTACTTTCAGATGCAACAGAAATTTTGAGGATTGGTCAATCCGTTCGCGAGATATGGCAGTGTGGAGATAAGAAACGCTTGAGAAACTCAAAATTTTCGCAGTTCTGATGCTCGAAACGAATAACAAGAACGGCCTAGGGGAAAAGTGCTCATACCGTTGTAATCGGGCGAGTTTCTACTTTCAGATGCAACAGAAATTTTGCGGATTGGTTAATCCGTTCGCGAGATATGGCAGTTTGGAGGTAAGAAACGCTTGAGAAACTCAAAATTTTCGCAGTTCTGATGCTCGAAACGAATAACAAGGACGGCCTAGGGGAAAAGTGCGCATACCGTTGTAATCGGGCGAGTTTCTACTTTCAGATGCAACAGAAATTTTGCGGATTGATCAATCCGTTCGCGAGATATGGCAGTTTGGAGATAAGAAACGCTTGAGAAACTCAAAATTTTCGCAGTTCTGATGCTCGAAACGAATGACTAGAACGGCCTAGGGGAGAAGTACGCATACCGTTGTAATCGGGCGAGTTTCTACTTTCAGCTGGCACAGAAATTTTGCGGATTGCTCAATCCGTTCGTGAGATATGGCAGTTTGGAGATAAGAAACGCTTGAGAAACTCAAAACTTTCGCAGTTTTGATGCTCGAAACGAGTAACTAGAACGGCCTAGGGGAAAAGTGCGCATACCGTTGTAATCGGGCGAGTTTCTACTTTCAGATGCAACAGAAATTTTGCGGATTGGTCAATCCGTTCGCGAGATATGGCAGTTTGGAGGTAAGAAACGCTTTAGAAACTCAAAATTTTCGCTGTTCTGATGCTCGAAACGAATGACTAGAACGGCCTAGGGGAGAAGTACGCATACCGTTGCAATCGGGCGAGTTTCTACTTTCAGATGGCACAGAAATTTTGCGGATTGCTCAATCCGTTCGTGAGATATGGAAGTTTGGAGATAAGAAACGCTTGAGAAACTCAAAACTTTCGCAGTTCTGATGCTCGAAACGAATAACAAGGACGGCCTAGGGGAAAAGTGCGCATACCGTTGTAATCGGGCGAGTTTCTACTTTTAGATGCAACAGAAATTTTGCGGATTGATCAATCCGTTCGCGAGATATGGCAGTTTGGAGATAAGAAACGCTTGAGAAACTCAAAATTTTCGCAGTTCTGATGCTCGAAACGAATGACTAGAACGGCCTAGGGGAGAAGTACGCATACCGTTGTAATCGGGCAAGTTTCTACTTTCAGATGGCACAGAAATTTTGCGGATTGCTCAATCCGTTCGTGAGATATGGCAGTTTGGAGATAAGAAACGCTTGAGAAACTCAAAACTTTCGCAGTTTTGATTCTCGAAACGAGTAACTAGAACGGCCTAGGGGAAAAGTGCGCATACCGTTGTAATCGGGCGAGTTTCTACTTTCAGATGCAACAGAAATTTTGCGGATTGGTCAATCCGTTCGCGAGATATGGCAGTTTGGAGGTAAGAAACGCTTGAGAAACTCAAAATTTTCGCAGTTCTGATGCTCGACACGAATAACTAGAACGGCCTAGGGGAAAAGTGCGCATTCCGTTGTAATCGGGCGAGTTTCTACTTTTAGATGCAACAGAAATTTTGCGGATTGATCAATCCGTTCGCGAGATATGGCAGTTTGGAGATAAGAAACGCTTGAGAAACTCAAAATTTTCGCAGTTCTGATGCTCGAAACGAATGACTAGAACGGCCTAGGGGAGAAGTACGCATACCGTTGTAATCGGGCAAGTTTCTACTTTCAGATGGCACAGAAATTTTGCGGATTGCTCAATCCGTTCGTGAGATATGGCAGTTTGGAGATAAGAAACGCTTGAGAAACTCAAAACTTTCGCAGTTTTGATGCTCGAAACGAGTAACTAGAACGGCCTAGGGGAAAAGTGCGTATACCGTTGTAATCGGGCGAGTTTCTACTTTCAGATGCAACAGAAATTTTGCGGATTGGACAATCCGTTCGCGAGATATGGCAGTTTGGAGGTAAGAAACGCTTGAGAAACTCAAAATTTTCGCAGTTCTGATGCTCGACACGAATAACTAGAACGGCCTAGGGGAAAAGTGCGCATTCCGTTGTAATCGGGCGAGTTTCTACTTTCAGAAGCAACAGAAATTTTGCGGATTCGTCAATCCGTTCGCGAGATATGGCAGTTTGGAGGTAAGAAACGCTTGAGAGGCTCAAAATTTTCGCAGTTCTGATGCTCGAAATGAATAACTGGAACGGCCTAGGGGAAAACTACACCTACCGTTGTAATCGGGCGAGTTTCTACTTTCAGATGCAACAGAAATTTTGCGGATTGATCAATCCGTTCGCGAGATATGGCAGTTTGGAGATAAGAAACGCTTGAGAAACTCAAAATTTTCGCAGTTCTGATGCTCGAAACGAATGACTAGAACGGCCTAGGGGAGAAGTACGCATACCGTTGTAATCGGGCGAGTTTCTACTTTCAGATGACACAGAAATTTTGCGGATTGCTCAATCCGTTCGTGAGATATGGCAGTTTGGAGATAAGAAACGCTTGAGAAACTCAAAACTTTCGCAGTTTTGATGCTCGAAACGAGTAACTAGAACGGCCTAGGGGAAAAGTGCGCATACCGTTGTAATCGGGCGAGTTTCTACTTTCAGATCCAACAGAAATTTTGCGGATTGGTCAATCCGTTCGCGAGATATGGCAGTTTGGAGGTAAGAAACGCTTGAGAAACTCAAAATTTTCGCTGTTCTGATGCTCGAAACGAATGACTAGAACGGCCTAGGGGAAAAGTGCGCATACCGTTGTAATCGGGCGAGTTTCTACTTTCAGTTGCAACAGAAATTTTGCGGATTGATCAAACCGTTCGCGAGATATGGCAGTTTGGAGATAAGAAACGCTGGAGAAACTCAAAATTTTCGCAGTTCTGATGCTCGAAACGAATGACTAGAACGGCCTAGGGGAGAAGTACGCATACCGTTGTAATCGGGCGAGTTTCTACTTTCAGATGGCACAGAAATTTTGCGGATTGCTCAATCCGTTCGTGAGATATGGAAGTTTGGAGATAAGAAACGCTTGAGAAACTCAAAATTTTCGCAGTTCTGATGCTCGAAACGAATAACAAGGACGGCCTAGGGGAAAAGTGCGCATACCGTTGTAATCGGGCGAGTTTCTACTTTCAGATGCAACAGAAATTTTGCGGATTGATCAATCCGTTCGCGAGATATGGCAGTTTGGAGATAAGAAACGCTTGAGAAACTCAAAATTTTCGCAGTTCTGATGCTCGAAACGAATGACTAGAACGGCCTAGGGGAGAAGTACGCATACCGTTGTAATCGGGCGAGTTTCTACTTTCAGATGGCACAGAAATTTTGCGGACTGCTCAATCCGTTCGTGAGATATGGCAGTTTGGAGATAAGGAACGCTTGAGAAACTCAAAACTTTCGCAGTTTTGATGCTCGAAACGAGTAACTAGAACGGCCTAGGGGAAAAGTACGCATACCGTTGTAATCGGGCGAGTTTCTACTTTTAGATGCAACAGAAATTTTGCGGATTGGTCAATCCGTTCGCGAGATATGGCAGTTTGGATGTAAGAAACGCTTGAGAAACTCAAAATTTTCGCAGTTCTGATGCTCGACACGAATAACTAGAACGGCCTAGGGGAAAAGTGCGCATACCGTTGTAAACGGGCGAGTTTCTACTTTCAGATGCAACAGAAATTTTGCGGATTGATCAATCCGTTCTCGAGATATGGCAGTTTGGAGATAAGAAACCCTGGAGAAACTCAAAATTTTCGCAGTTCTGATGCTCGAAACGAATGACTAGAACGGCCTAGGGGAGAAGTACGCATACCGTTGTAATCGGGCGAGTTTCTACTTTCAGATGGCACAGAAATTTTGCGGATTGCTCAATCCGTTCGTGAGATATGACAGTTTGGAGATAAGAAACGCTTGAGAAACTCAAAATTTTCGCAGTTGTGATGCTCGAAACGAATAACAAGGACGGCCTAGGGGAAAAGTGCGCATACCGTTGTAATCGGGCGAGTTTCTACTTTCAGATGCAACAGAAATTTTGCGGATTGATCAATCCTTTCGCGAGATATGGCAGTTTGGAGATAAGAAACGCTTGAGAAACTCAAAATTTTCGCAGTTCTGATGCTCGACACGAATAACTAGAACGGCCTAGGGGAAAAGTGCGCATACCGTTGTAATCGGGCGAGTTTCTACTTTCAGAAGCAACAGAAATTTTGCGGATTGGTCAATCCGTTCGCGAGATATGGCAGTTTGGAGGTAAGAAACGCCTGAGAAACTCAAAATTTTCGCACTTTTGGTGCTCGAAACGAATAACTAGAACGGCCTAGGGGAAAACTACACCTACCGTTGTAATCGGGCGAGTTTCTACTTTCAGAAGCAACAGAAATTTTGCGGATTGATCAATCCGTTCGCGAGATATGGCAGTTTGGAGGTAAGAAACGCTTGAGAAACTCAAAACTTTCGCAGTTCTGATGCTCGAAATGAATAACTCGAACGGCCTAGGGGAAAACTACACCTACCGTTGTAATCGGGTGAGTTTCTACTTTCAGATGCAACAGAAATTTTGCGGATTGATCAATCCGTTCGCGAGATATGGCAGTTTGGAGATAAGAAACCCGGGAGAAACTCAAAATTTTCGCAGTTCTGATGCTCGAAACGAATGACTAGAACGGCCTAGGGGAGAAGTACGCATACCGTTGTAATCGGGCGAGTTTCTACTTTCAGATGGCACAGAAATTTTGCGGATTGCTCAATCCGTTCGTGAGATATGGCAGTTTGGAGATAAGAAACGCTTGAGAAACTCAAAATTTTCGCAGTTCGGATGCTCGAAACGAATAACAAGGACGGCCTAGGGGAAAAGTGCGCATACCGTTGTAATCGGGCGAGTTTCTACTTTCAGATGCAACAGAAATTTTGCGGATTGATCAATCCGTTCGCGAGATATGGCAGTTTGGATGTAAGAAACGCTTGAGAAACTCAAAATTTTCGCAGTTCTGATGCTCGAAATGAATAACTGGAACGGCCTAGGGGAAAACTACACCTACCGTTGTAATCGGGTGAGTTTCTACTTTCAGATGCAACAGAAATTTTGCGGATTGATCAATCCGTTCGCGACATATGGCAGTTTGGAGATAAGAAACGCTTGAGAAACTCAAAACGTTCGCAGTTTTGATGCTCGAAACGAGTAACTAGAACGGCCTTGGGGAAAAGTGCGCATACCGTTGTAATCGGGCGAGATTCTACTTTCAGATGCAACAGAAATTTTGCGGATTGGTCAATCCGTTCGCGAGATATGGCAGTTTGGAGGTAAGAAACGCTTGAGAAACTCAAAATTTTCGCAGTTCTGATGCTCGACACGAATAACTAGAACGGCCTAGGGGAAAAGTGCGCATACCGTTGTAATCGGGCGAGTTTCTACTTTCAGGTGCAACAGAAATTTTGCGGATTGGTTAATCCGTTCGCGAGATATGGCAGTTTGGAGGTAAGAAACGCTTGAGAAACTCAAAATTTTCGCATTTTTGGTGCTCGAAACGAATAACTAGAACGGCCTAGGGGAAAACTACACCTACCGTTGTAATCGGGCGAGTTTCTACTTTCAGATGCAACAGAAATTTTGCGGATTGATCAATCCGTTCGCGAGATATGGCAGTTTGGAGATAAGAAACGCTTGAGAAACTCAAAATTTTCGCAGTTCTGATGCTCGAAACGAATGACTAGCACGGCCTAGGGGAGAAGTACGCATACCGTTGTAATCGGGCGAGTTTCTACTTTCAGATGCAACAGAAATTTTGCGGATTGGTCAATCCGTTCGCGAGATATGGCAGTTTGGAGGTAAGAAACGCTTGAGAAACTCAAAATTTTCGCAGTTCTGATGCTCGACACGAATAACTAGAACGGCCTAGGGGAAAAGTGCGTACACCGTTGTAATCGGGCGAGTTTCTACTTTCAGAAGCAACAGAAATTTTGCGGATTGGTCAATCCGTTCGCGAGATATGGCAGTTTGGAGGTAAGAAACGCTAGAGAGACTCAAAATTTTCGCAGTTCTGATGCTCGAAATGAATAACTGGAACGGCCTAGGGGAAAACTACACCTACCGTTGTAATCGGGCGAGTTTCTACTTTCAGATGCAACAGAAACTTTTCGGATTGATCAATCCGTTCGCGAGATATGGCAGTTTGGAGGTAAGAAACGCTTGAGAAACTCAAAATTTTCGCAGTTCTGATGCTCGACACGAATAACTAGAACGGCCTAGGGGAAAAGTGCTCATACCGTTGTAATCGGGCGAGCTTCTACTTTCAGATGCAGCAGAAATTTTGCGGATTGGTCAATCCTTTCGCGAGATATGGCAGTTTGGAGATAAGAAACGCTTGAGAAACTCAAAATTTTCGCAGTTCTGATGCTCGAAACGAATGACTAGAACGGCCTAGGGGAGAAGTACGCATACCATTGTAATCGGGAGAGTTTCTACTTTCAGATGCAGCAGAAATTTTGCGGATTGGTCAATCCTTTCGCGAGATATGGCAGTTTGGAGATAAGAAACGCTTGAGAAACTCAAAATTTTCGCAGTTCTGATGCTCGAAACGAATGACTAGAACGGCCTAGGGGAGAAGTACGCATACCGTTGTAATCGGGAGAGTTTCTACTTTCTGATGCAACAGAAATTTTGCCGATTGGTCAATCCGTTCGCGAGATATGGCAGTTTGGAGGTAAGAAACGCTTCAGAAACTCAAAATTTTCGCAGTTCTGATGCTCGAAATGAATAACTGGAACGGCCTAGGGGAAAACTACACCTACCGTTGTAATCGGGCGAGTTTCTACTTTCAGATGCAACAGAAATTTTGCGGATTGGTCAATCCGTTCGCGAGATATGGCAGTTTGGAGGTAAGAAACGCTTGAGAAACTCAAAATTTTCGCAGTTCTGATGCTCGACACGTATAACTAGAACGACCTAGGGGAAAAGTGCGCATACCGTTGTAATCGGGCGAGTTTCTACTTTCAGAAGCAACAGAAATTTTGCGGATTGGTCAATCCGTTCGCGAGATATGGCACTTTGGAGGTAAGAAACGCTTGAGAGACTCAAAATTTTCGCAGTTCTGATGCTCGAAATGAATAACTGGAACGGCCTAGGGGAAAACTACACCTACCGTTGTAATCGGGCGAGTTTCTACTTTCAGATGCAACAGAAATTTTGCGGATTGATCAATCCGTTCGCGAGATATGGCAGTTTGGAGATAAGAAACGCTTGAGAAACTCAAAATTTTCGCAGTTCTGATGCTCGAAACGAATGACCAGAACGGCCTAGGGGAAAAGTGCGCCAACCGTTGTAATCGGGCGAGTTTCTACTTTCAGAAGCAACAGAAATTTTGCGGATTGGTCAATCCGTTCGCGAGATATGGCAGTTTGGATGTAAGAAACGCTTGAGAGACTCAAAATTTTCGCAGTTCTGATGCTCGAAATGAATAACTGGAACGGCCTAGGGGAAAACTACACCTACCGTTGTAATCGGGCGAGTTTCTACTTTCAGATGCAACAGAAATTTTGCGGATTGGTCAATCCGTTCGCGAGATATGGCAGTTTGGAGGTAAGAAACGCTAGAGAGACTCAAAATTTTCGCAGTTCTGATGCTCGAAATGAATAACTGGAACGGCCTAGGGGAAAACTACACCTACCGTTGTAATCGGGCGAGTTTCTACTTTCAGATGCAACAGAAATTTTGCGGATTGATCAATCCGTTCGCGAGATATGGCAGTTTGGAGGTAAGAAACGCTTGAGAAACTCAAAATTTTCGCAGTTCTGATGCTCGACACGAATAACTAGAACGGCCTAGGGGAAAAGTGCTCATACCGTTGTAATCGGGCGAGCTTCTACTTTCAGATGCAGCAGAAATTTTGCGGATTGGTCAATCCTTTCGCGAGATATGGCAGTTTGGAGATAAGAAACGCTTGAGAAACTCAAAATTTTCGCAGTTCTGATGCTCGAAACGAATGACTAGAACGGCCTAGGGGAGAAGTACGCATACCATTGTAATCGGGAGAGTTTCTACTTTCAGATGCAGCAGAAATTTTGCGGATTGGTCAATCCTTTCGCGAGATATGGCAGTTTGGAGATAAGAAACGCTTGAGAAACTCAAAATTTTCGCAGTTCTGATGCTCGAAACGAATGACTAGAACGGCCTAGGGGAGAAGTACGCATACCGTTGTAATCGGGAGAGTTTCTACTTTCTGATGCAACAGAAATTTTGCCGATTGGTCAATCCGTTCGCGAGATATGGCAGTTTGGAGGTAAGAAACGCTTCAGAAACTCAAAATTTTCGCAGTTCTGATGCTCGAAATGAATAACTGGAACGGCCTAGGGGAAAACTACACCTACCGTTGTAATCGGGCGAGTTTCTACTTTCAGATGCAACAGAAATTTTGCGGATTGGTCAATCCGTTCGCGAGATATGGCAGTTTGGAGGTAAGAAACGCTTGAGAAACTCAAAATTTTCGCAGTTCTGATGCTCGACACGTATAACTAGAACGACCTAGGGGAAAAGTGCGCATACCGTTGTAATCGGGCGAGTTTCTACTTTCAGAAGCAACAGAAATTTTGCGGATTGGTCAATCCGTTCGCGAGATATGGCACTTTGGAGGTAAGAAACGCTTGAGAGACTCAAAATTTTCGCAGTTCTGATGCTCGAAATGAATAACTGGAACGGCCTAGGGGAAAACTACACCTACCGTTGTAATCGGGCGAGTTTCTACTTTCAGATGCAACAGAAATTTTGCGGATTGATCAATCCGTTCGCGAGATATGGCAGTTTGGAGATAAGAAACGCTTGAGAAACTCAAAATTTTCGCAGTTCTGATGCTCGAAACGAATGACCAGAACGGCCTAGGGGAAAAGTGCGCCAACCGTTGTAATCGGGCGAGTTTCTACTTTCAGAAGCAACAGAAATTTTGCGGATTGGTCAATCCGTTCGCGAGATATGGCAGTTTGGATGTAAGAAACGCTTGAGAGACTCAAAATTTTCGCAGTTCTGATGCTCGAAATGAATAACTGGAACGGCCTAGGGGAAAACTACACCTACCGTTGTAATCGGGCGAGTTTCTACTTTCAGATGCAACAGAAATTTTGCGGATTGGTCAATCCGTTCGCGAGATATGGCAGTTTGGAGGTAAGAAACGCTAGAGAGACTCAAAATTTTCGCAGTTCTGATGCTCGAAATGAATAACTGGAACGGCCTAGGGGAAAACTACACCTACCGTTGTAATCGGGCGAGTTTCTACTTTCAGATGCAACAGAAATTTTGCGGATTGATCAATCCGTTCGCGAGATATGGCAGTTTGGAGGTAAGAAACGCTTGAGAAACTCAAAATTTTCGCAGTTCTGATGCTCGACACGAATAACTAGAACGGCCTAGGGGAAAAGTGCTCATACCGTTGTAATCGGGCGAGCTTCTACTTTCAGATGCAGCAGAAATTTTGCGGATTGGTCAATCCTTTCGCGAGATATGGCAGTTTGGAGATAAGAAACGCTTGAGAAACTCAAAATTTTCGCAGTTCTGATGCTCGAAACGAATGACTAGAACGGCCTAGGGGAGAAGTACGCATACCATTGTAATCGGGAGAGTTTCTACTTTCAGATGCAGCAGAAATTTTGCGGATTGGTCAATCCTTTCGCGAGATATGGCAGTTTGGAGATAAGAAACGCTTGAGAAACTCAAAATTTTCGCAGTTCTGATGCTCGAAACGAATGACTAGAACGGCCTAGGGGAGAAGTACGCATACCGTTGTAATCGGGAGAGTTTCTACTTTCTGATGCAACAGAAATTTTGCCGATTGGTCAATCCGTTCGCGAGATATGGCAGTTTGGAGGTAAGAAACGCTTCAGAAACTCAAAATTTTCGCAGTTCTGATGCTCGAAATGAATAACTGGAACGGCCTAGGGGAAAACTACACCTACCGTTGTAATCGGCCGAGTTTCTACTTTCAGATGCAACAGAAATTTTGCGGATTGGTCAATCCGTTCGCGAGATATGGCAGTTTGGAGGTAAGAAACGCTTGAGAAACTCAAAATTTTCGCAGTTCTGATGCTCGACACGTATAACTAGAACGACCTAGGGGAAAAGTGCGCATACCGTTGTAATCGGGCGAGTTTCTACTTTCAGAAGCAACAGAAATTTTGCGGATTGGTCAATCCGTTCGCGAGATATGGCACTTTGGAGGTAAGAAACGCTTGAGAGACTCAAAATTTTCGCAGTTCTGATGCTCGAAATGAATAACTGGAACGGCCTAGGGGAAAACTACACCTACCGTTGTAATCGGGCGAGTTTCTACTTTCAGATGCAACAGAAATTTTGCGGATTGATCAATCCGTTCGCGAGATATGGCAGTTTGGAGATAAGAAACGCTTGAGAAACTCAAAATTTTCGCAGTTCTGATGCTCGAAACGAATGACCAGAACGGCCTAGGGGAAAAGTGCGCCAACCGTTGTAATCGGGCGAGTTTCTACTTTCAGAAGCAACAGAAATTTTGCGGATTGGTCAATCCGTTCGCGAGATATGGCAGTTTGGATGTAAGAAACGCTTGAGAGACTCAAAATTTTCGCAGTTCTGATGCTCGAAATGAATAACTGGAACGGCCTAGGGGAAAACTACACCTACCGTTGTAATCGGGCGAGTTTCTACTTTCAGATGCAACAGAAATTTTGCGGATTGATCAATCCGTTCGCGAGATATGGCAGTTTGGAGACAAGAAACGCTTGAGAAACTCAAAATTTTCGCAGTTCTGATGCTCGAAACGAATAACAAGGACGGCCTAGGGGAAAAGTGCGCATACCGTTGTAATCGGGCGAGTTTCTACTTTCAGATGCAACAGAAATTTTGCGGATTGATCAATCCGTTCGCGAGATATGGCAGTTTGGAGATAAGAAACGCTTGAGAAACTCAAAATTTTCGCAGTTCTGATGCTCGAAACGAATGACTAGCACGGCCTAGGGGAGAAGTACGCATACCGTTGTAATCGGGCGAGTTTCTACTTTCAGATGGCACAGAAATTTTGCGGATTGCTCAATCCGTTCGTGAGATATGGCAGTTTGGAGATAAGAAACGCTTGAGAAACTCAAAACTTTCGCAGTTTTGATGCTCGAAACGAGTAACTAGAACGGCCTAGGGGAAAAGCGCGCATACCGTTGTAATCGGGCGAGTTTCTACTTTCAGATGCAACAGAAATTTTGCGGATTGGTCAATCCGTTCGCGAGATATGGCAGTTTGGAGGTAAGAAACGCTTGAGAAACTCAAAATTTTCGCAGTTCTGATGCTCGACACGAATAACTAGAACGGCCTAGGGGAAAAGTGCGCAAACCGTTGTAATCGGGCGAGTTTCTACTTTCAGAAGCAACAGAAATTTTGCGGATTGGTCAATCCGTTCGCGAGATATGGCAGTTTGGAGGTAAGAAACGCTAGAGAGACTCAAAACTTTCGCAGTTCTGATGCTCGAAATGAATAACTGGAACGGCCTAGGGGAAAACTACACCTACCGTTGTAATCGGGCGAGTTTCTACCTTCAGATGCAACAGAAATTTTGCGGATTGATCAATCCGTTCGCGAGATATGGCAGTTTGGAGGTAAGAAACGCTTGAGAAACTCAAAATTTTCGCAGTTCTGATGCTCGACACGAATAACTAGAACGGCCTAGGGGAAAAGTGCTCATACCGTTGTAATCGGGCGAGCTTCTACTTTCAGATGCAGCAGAAATTTTGCGGATTGGTCAATCCTTTCGCGAGATATGGCAGTTTGGAGATAAGAAACGCTTGAGAAACTCAAAATTTTCGCAGTTCTGATGCTCGAAACGAATGACTAGAACGGCCTAGGGGAGAAGTACGCATACCGTTGTAATCGGGAGAGTTTCTACTTTCAGATGCAACAGAAATTTTGCCGATTGGTCAATCCGTTCGCGAGATATGGCAGTTTGGAGGTAAGAAACGCTTCAGAAACTCAAAATTTTCGCAGTTCTGATGCTCGAAATGAATAACTGGAACGGCCTAGGGGAAAACTACACATACCGTTGTAATCGGGCGAGTTTCTACTTTCAGATGCAACAGAAATTTTGCGGATTGGTCAATCCGTTCGCGAGATATGGCAGTTTGGAGGTAAGAAACGCTTGAGAAACTCAAAATTTTCGCAGTTCTGATGCTCGACACGAATAACTAGAACGACCTAGGGGAAAAGTGCGCATACCGTTGTAATCGGGCGAGTTTCTACTTTCAGAAGCAACAGAAATTTTGCGGATTGGTCAATCCGTTCGCGAGATATGGCAGTTTGGAGGTAAGAAACGCTTGTGAGACTCAAAATTTTCGCAGTTCTGATGCTCGAAATGAATAACTGGAACGGCCTAGGGGAAAACTACACCTACCGTTGTAATCGGGCGAGTTTCTACTTTCAGATGCAACAGAAATTTTGCGGATTGATCAATACGTTCGCGAGATATGGCAGTTTGGAGACAAGAAACGCTTGAGAAACTCAAAATTTTCGCAGTTCTGATGCTCGAAACGAATAACAAGGACGGCCTAGGGGAAAAGTGCGCATACCGTTGTAATCGGGCGAGTTTCTACTTTCAGATGCAACAGAAATTTTGCGGATTGATCAATCCCTTCGCGAGATATGGCAGTTTGGAGATAAGAAACGCTTGAGAAACTCAACATTTTCGCAGTTCTGATGCACGAAACGAATGACTAGAACGGCCTAGGGGAGAAGTACGCATACCGTTGTAATCGGGCGAGTTTCTACTTTCAGATGGCACAGAAATTTTGCGGATTGCTCAATCCGTTCGTGAGATATGGCAGTTTGGAGATAAGAAACGCTTGAGAAACTCGAAACTTTCGCAGTTTTGATGCTCGAAACGAGTAACTAGAACGGCCTAGGGGAAAAGTGCGCATACCGTTGTAATGGGGCGAGTTTCTACTTTCAGAAGCAAGAGAAATTTTGCGGATTGGTTAATCCGTT
This sequence comes from Ptiloglossa arizonensis, assembly GCF_051014685.1. Taxonomy (NCBI): domain Eukaryota; kingdom Metazoa; phylum Arthropoda; class Insecta; order Hymenoptera; family Colletidae; genus Ptiloglossa; species Ptiloglossa arizonensis. The sequence goes on from NW_027479331.1 coordinate 27,442, forward strand.
CGCGAGATATGGCAGTTTGGAGGTAAGAAACGCTTGAGAAACTCAAAATTTTCGCATTTTTGATGCTCGAAACGAATAACTAGAACGGCCTAGGGGAAAAGTGCTCATACCGTTGTAATCGGGCGAGTTTCTACTTTCAGATGCAGCAGAAATTTTGCGGATTGATCAATCCGTTCGCGAGATATGGCAGTTTGGAGATAAGAAACGCTTGAGAAACTCAAAATTTTCGCAGTTCTGATGCACGAAACGAATGACTAGAACGGCCTAGGGGAGAAGTACGCATACCGTTGTAATCGGGCGAGTTTCTACTTTCAGATGGCACAGAAATTTTGCGGATTGCTCAATCCGTTCGTGAGATATGGCAGTTTGGAGATAAGAAACGCTTGAGAAACTCAAAATTTTCGCAGTTCTGATGCTCGACACGAATAACTAGAACGGCCTAGGGGAAAAGTGCTCATACCGTTGTAATCGGGCGAGTTTCTACTTTCAGATGCAGCAGAAATTTTGCGGATTGGTCAATCCTTTCGCGAGATATGGCAGTTTGGAGATAAGAAACGCTTGAGAAACTCAAAATTTTCGCAGTTCTGATGCTCGAAACGAATGACTAGAACGGCCTAGGGGAGAAGTACGCATACCGTTGTAATCGGGAGAGTTTCTACTTTCAGATGCAAGAGAAATTTTGCCGATTGGTCAATCCGTTCGCGAGATATGGCAGTTTGGAGGTAAGAAACGCTTGAGAAACTCAAAATTTTCGCAGTTCTGATGCTCGAAACGAATAACTAGAACGGCCTAGGGGAAAACTACACCTACAGTTGTAATCGGGCGAGTTTCTACTTTCAGAAGCAACAGAAATTTTGCGGATTGGTCAATCCGTTCGCGAGATATGGCAGTTTGGAGGTAAGAAACGCTTCAGAAACTCAAAATTTTCGCAGTTCTGATGCTCGAAATGAATAACTGGAACGGTCTAGGGGAAAACTACACCTACCGTTGTAATCGGGCGAGTTTCTACTTTCAGATGCAACAGAAATTTTGCGGATTGATCAATCCGTTCGCGAGATATGGCAGTTTGGAGATAAGAAACGTTTGAGAAACTCAAAATTTTCGCAGTTCTGATGCTCGAAACGAATAACAAGAAAGGCCTAGGGGAAAAGTGCGCATACCGTTGTAATCGGGCGAGTTTCTACTTTCAGGTGCAACAGAAATTTTGCGGATTGGTTAATCCGTTCGCGAGATATGGCAGTTTGGAGGTAAGAAACGCTTGAGAAACTCAAAATTTTCGCAGTTCTGATGCTCGAAACGAATAACTAGAACGGCCTAGGGGAAAACTACACCTACCGTTGTAGTCGGGCGAGTTTCTACTTTCAGAAGCAACAGAAATTTTGCGGTTTGGTCAATCCGTTCGCGAGATATGGCAGTTTGGAGGTAAGAAACGCTTCAGAAACTCAAAATTTTCGCAGTTCTGATGCTCGAAATGAATAACTGGAACGGCCTAGGGGAAAACTACACCTACCGTTGTAATCGGGCGAGTTTCTACTTTCAGAAGCAACAGAAATTTTGCGGATTGATCAATCCGTTCGCGAGATATGGCAGTTTGGAGGTAAGAAACGCTTGAGAAACTCAAAATTTTCGCATTTCTGATGCTCGATACGAATAACTAGAACAGCCTAGGGGAGAAGTACGCATACCGTTGTAATCGGGAGAGTTTCTACTTTCAGATGCAACAGAAATTTTGCCGATTGGTCAATCCGTTCGCGAGATATGGCAGTTTGGAGACAAGAAACGCTTGAGAAACTCAAAATTTTCGCAGTTCTGATGCTCGAAACGAATAACAAGGACGGCCTAGGGGAAAAGTGCGCATACCGTTGTAATCGGGCGAGTTTCTACTTTCAGATGCAACAGAAATTTTGCGGATTGATCAATCCGTTCGCGAGATATGGCAGTTTGGAGATAAGAAACGCTTGAGAAACTCAAAATTTTCGCAGTTCTGATGCACGAAACGAATGACTAGAACGGCCTGGGGGAGAAGTACGCATACCGTTCTAATCGGGCGAGTTTCTACTTTCAGATGGCACAGAAATTTTGCGGATTGCTCAATCCGTTCGTGAGATATGGCAGTTTGGAGATAAGAAACGCTTGAGAAACTCAAAATTTTCGCAGTTCTGATGCTCGAAACGAATAACAAGGACGGCCTAGGGGAAAAGTGCGCATACCGTTGTAATCGGGCGAGTTTCTACTTTCAGATGCAACAGAAATTTTGCGGATTGATCAATCCGTTCGCGAGATATGGCAGTTTGGAGATAAGAAACGCTTGAGAAACTCAAAATTTTCGCAGTTCTGATGCACGAAACGAATGACTAGAACGGCCTAGGGGAGAAGTACGCATACCGTTCTAATCGGGCGAGTTTCTACTTTCAGATGGCACAGAAATTTTGCGGATTGCTCAATCCGTTCGTGAGATATGGCAGTTTGGAGATAAGAAACGCTTGAGAAACTCAAAACTTTCGCAGTAGTGATGCTCGAAACGAGTAACTAGAACGGCCTAGGGGAAAAGTGCGCATACCGTTGTAATCGGGCGAGTTTCTACTTTCAGATGCAACAGAAATTTTGCCGATTGGTCAATCCGTTCGCGAGATATGGCAGTTTGGAGATAAGAAACGCTTGAGAAATTCAAAATTTTCGCAGTTCTGATGAACGAAACGAATGACTAGAACGGCCTAGGGGAGAAGTACGCATACCGTTGTAATCGGGCGAGTTTCTACTTTCAGATGGCATAGAAATTTTGCGGATTGCTCAATCCGTTCGTGAGATATGGCAGTTTGGAGATAAGAAACGCTTGAGAAACTCAAAACTTTCGCAGTTTTGATGCTCGAAACGAGTAACTAGAACGGCCTAGGGGAAAAGTGCGCATACCGTTGTAATCGGGCGAGTTTCTACTTTCAGATGCAACAGAAATTTTGCGGATTGGTCAATCCGTTCGTGAGATATGGCAGTTTGGAGATAAGAAACGCTTGAGAAACTCAAAACTTTCGCAGTTTTGATGCTCGAAACGAGTAACTAGAACGGCCTAGGGGAAAAGTGCGCATACCGTTGTAATGGGGCGAGTTTCTACTTTCAGATGCAGCAGAAATTTTGCGGATTGGTTAATCCGTTCGCGAGATATGGCAGTTTTGAGGTAAGAAACGCATCAGAAACTCAAAATTTTCGCAGTTCTGATGCTCGAAATGAATAACTGGAACGGCCTAGGGGAAAAGTACACCTACCGTTGTAATCGGGCGAGTTTCTACTTTCAGATGCAACAGAAATTTTGCGGATTGGTCAATCCGTTCGCGAGATATGGCAGTTTGGAGGTAAGAAACGCTTGAGAAACTCAAAATTTTCGCAGTTCTGATGCTCGACACGAATAACTAGAACGGCCTAGGGGAAAAGTGCGCCTACCGTTGTAATCGGGCGAGTTTCTACTTTCAGAAGCAACAGAAATTTTGCGGATTGGTCAATCCGTTCGTGAGATATGGCAGTTTGGAGATAAGAAACGCTTGAGAAACTCAAAACTTTCGCAGTTTTGATGCTCGAAACGAGTAACTAGAACGGCCTAGGGGAAAAGTGCGCATACCGTTGTAATCGGGCGAGTTTCTACTTTCAGATGCAACAGAAATTTTGCGGATTGGTCAATCCGTTCGCGAGATATTGCAGTTTGGAGGTAAGAAACGCTTGAGAAACTCAAAATTTTCGCAGTTCTGATGCTCGACACGAATAACTAGAACGGCCTAGGGGAAAAGTGCGCATACCGTTGTAATCGGGCGAGTTTCTACTTTCAGAAGCAACAGAAATTTTGCGGATTGGTCAATCCGTTCGCGAGATATGGCAGTTTGGAGGTAAGAAACGCTTGAGAGGCTCAAAATTTTCACAGTTCTGATGCTCGAAATGAATAACTGGAACGGCCTAGGGGAAAACTACACCTACCGTTGTAATCGGGCGAGTTTCTACTTTCAGATGCAACAGAAATTTTGCGGATTGATCAATCCGTTCGCGAGATATGGCAGTTTGGAGATAAGAAACGCTTGAGAAACTCAAAATTTTCGCAGTTCTGATGCTCGAAACGAATAACAAGAACAGCCTAGGGGAAAACTACACCTACCGTTGTAATCGGGCGAGTTTCTACTTTCAGATACAACAGAAATTTTGCGGATTGATCAATCCGTTCGCGAGATATGGCAGTTTGGAGATAAGAAACGCTTGAGAGACTCAAAATTTTCGCAGTTCTGATGCTCGAAATGAATAACTGGAACGGCCTAGGGGAAAACTACACCTACCGTTGTAATCGGGCGAGTTTCTACTTTCAGATGCAACAGAAATTTTGCGGATTGATCAATCCGTTCGCGAGATATGGCAGTTTGGAGATAAGAAACGCTTGAGAAACTCAAAATTTTCGCAGTTCTGATGCTCGAAACGAAAAACAAGAACGGCCTAGGGGAAAAGTGCGCATACCGTTGTAATCGGGCGAGTTTCTACTTTCAGGTGCAACAGAAATTTTGCGGATTGGTTAATCCGTTCGCGAGATATGGCAGTTTGGAAGTAAGAAACGCTTGAGAAACTCAAAATTTTCGCAATTTTGGTGCGCGAAACGAATAACTAGAACGGCCTAGGGGAAAACTACACCTACCGTTGTAATCGGGTGAGTTTCTACTTTCAGATGCAACAGAAATTTTGCGGATAGATCAATCCGTTCGCGAGATATGGCAGTTTGGAGATAAGAAACGCTTGAGAAACTCAAAATTTTCGCAGTTCTGATGCTCGAAACGAATGACTAGAACGGCCTAGGGGAGAAGTACGCATACCGTTGTAATCGGGCGAGTTTCTACTTTCAGATGGCACAGAAATTTTGCGGATTGCTCAATCCGTTCGTGAGATATGGCAGTTTGGAGATAAGAAACGCTTGAGAAACTCAAAACTTTCGCAGTTTTGATGCTCGAAACGAGTAACTAGAACGGCCTAGGGGAAAAGTGCGCATACCGTTGTAATCGGGCGAGTTTCTACTTTCAGATGCAACAGAAATTTTGCGGATTGGTCAATCCGTTCGCGAGATATGGCAGTTTGGAGGTAAGAAACGCTTGAGAAACTCAAAATTTTCGCCAGTTCTAATGCTCGAAACGAATGACTAGAACGGCCTAGGGGAAAAGTGCGCATACCGTTGTAATCGGGCGAGTTTCTACTTTCAGATGCAACAGAAATTTTGCGGATTGATCAATCCGTTCGCGAGATATGGCAGTTTGGAGATAAGAAACGCTGGAGAAACTCAAAATTTTCGCAGTTCTGATGCTCGAAACGAATGACTAGAACCGCCTAAGGGAAAAGTGCGCATACCGTTGTAATCGGGCGTGTTTCTACTTTCAGATGGCATAGAAATTTTGCGGATTGCTCAATCCGTTCGTGAGATATGGCAGTTTGGATATAAGAAACGCTTGAGAAACCCAAAATTTTCGCAGGTCTGATGCTCGAAACGAATAACAAGGACGGCCTAGGGGAAATTTGCGCATACCGTTGTAAACGGGCGAGTTTCTACTTTCAGATGCAACAGAAATTTTGCGGATTGATCAATCCGTTCTCGAGATATGGCAGTTTTGAGGTAAGAAACGCATCAGAAACTCAAAATTTTCGCAGTTCTGATGCTCGAAATGAATAACTGGAACGGCCTAGGGGAAAAGTACACCTACCGTTGTAATCGGGCGAGTTTCTACTTTCAGATGCAACAGAAATTTTGCGGATTGGTCAAACCGTTCGCAAGATATGGCAGTTTGGAGGTAAGAAACGCTTGAGAAACTCAAAATTTTCGCAGTTCTGATGCTCGACACGAATAACTAGAACGGCCTAGGGGAAAAGTGCGCCTACCGTTGTAATCGGGCGAGTTTCTACTTTCAGAAGCAACAGAAATTTTGCGGATTGGTCAATCCGTTCGTGAGATATGGCAGTTTGGAGATAAGAAACGCTTGAGAAACTCAAAACTTTCGCAGTTTTGATGCTCGAAACGAGTAACTAGAACGGCCTAGGGGAAAAGTGCGCATACCGTTGTAATCGGGCGAGTTTCTACTTTCAGATGCAACAGAAATTTTGCGGATTGGTCAATCCGTTCGCGAGATATTGCAGTTTGGAGGTAAGAAACGCTTGAGAAACTCAAAATTTTCGCAGTTCTGATGCTCGACACGAATAACTAGAACGGCCTAGGGGAAAAGTGCGCATACCGTTGTAATCGGGCGAGTTTCTACTTTCAGAAGCAACAGAAATTTTGCGGATTGGTCAATCCGTTCGCGAGATATGGCAGTTTGGAGGTAAGAAACGCTTGAGAGGCTCAAAATTTTCACAGTTCTGATGCTCGAAATGAATAACTGGAACGGCCTAGGGGAAAACTACACCTACCGTTGTAATCGGGCGAGTTTCTACTTTCAGATGCAACAGAAATTTTGCGGATTGATCAATCCGTTCGCGAGATATGGCAGTTTGGAGATAAGAAACGCTTGAGAAACTCAAAATTTTCGCAGTTCTGATGCTCGAAACGAATAACAAGAACGGCCTAGGGGAAAACTACACCTACCGTTGTAATCGGGCGAGTTTCTACTTTCAGATACAACAGAAATTTTGCGGATTGATCAATCCGTTCGCGAGATATGGCAGTTTGGAGATAAGAAACGCTTGAGAGACTCAAAATTTTCGCAGTTCTGATGCTCGAAATGAATAACTGGAACGGCCTAGGGGAAAACTACACCTACCGTTGTAATCGGGCGAGTTTCTACTTTCAGATGCAACAGAAATTTTGCGGATTGATCAATCCGTTCGCGAGATATGGCAGTTTGGAGATAAGAAACGCTTGAGAAACTCAAAATTTTCGCAGTTCTGATGCTCGAAACGAAAAACAAGAACGGCCTAGGGGAAAAGTGCGCATACCGTTGTAATCGGGCGAGTTTCTACTTTCAGGTGCAACAGAAATTTTGCGGATTGGTTAATCCGTTCGCGAGATATGGCAGTTTGGAAGTAAGAAACGCTTGAGAAACTCAAAATTTTCGCAATTTTGGTGCGCGAAACGAATAACTAGAACGGCCTAGGGGAAAACTACACCTACCGTTGTAATCGGGTGAGTTTCTACTTTCAGATGCAACAGAAATTTTGCGGATAGATCAATCCGTTCGCGAGATATGGCAGTTTGGAGATAAGAAACGCTTGAGAAACTCAAAATTTTCGCAGTTCTGATGCTCGAAACGAATGACTAGAACGGCCTAGGGGAGAAGTACGCATACCGTTGTAATCGGGCGAGTTTCTACTTTCAGATGGCACAGAAATTTTGCGGATTGCTCAATCCGTTCGTGAGATATGGCAGTTTGGAGATAAGAAACGCTTGAGAAACTCAAAACTTTCGCAGTTTTGATGCTCGAAACGAGTAACTAGAACGGCCTAGGGGAAAAGTGCGCATACCGTTGTAATCGGGCGAGTTTCTACTTTCAGATGCAACAGAAATTTTGCGGATTGGTCAATCCGTTCGCGAGATATGGCAGTTTGGAGGTAAGAAACGCTTGAGAAACTCAAAATTTTCGCCAGTTCTAATGCTCGAAACGAATGACTAGAACGGCCTAGGGGAAAAGTGCGCATACCGTTGTAATCGGGCGAGTTTCTACTTTCAGATGCAACAGAAATTTTGCGGATTGATCAATCCGTTCGCGAGATATGGCAGTTTGGAGATAAGAAACGCTGGAGAAACTCAAAATTTTCGCAGTTCTGATGCTCGAAACGAATGACTAGAACCGCCTAAGGGAAAAGTGCGCATACCGTTGTAATCGGGCGTGTTTCTACTTTCAGATGGCATAGAAATTTTGCGGATTGCTCAATCCGTTCGTGAGATATGGCAGTTTGGATATAAGAAACGCTTGAGAAACCCAAAATTTTCGCAGGTCTGATGCTCGAAACGAATAACAAGGACGGCCTAGGGGAAATTTGCGCATACCGTTGTAAACGGGCGAGTTTCTACTTTCAGATGCAACAGAAATTTTGCGGATTGATCAATCCGTTCTCGAGATATGGCAGTTTGGAGATAAGAAACCCTGGAGAAACTCAAAATTTTCGCAGTTCTGATGCTCGAAACGAATGACTAGAACGGCCTAGGGGAGAAGTACGCATACCGTTGTAATCGGGCGAGTTTCTACTTTCAGATGGCACAGAAATTTTGCGGATTGCTCAATCCGTTCGTGAGATATGGCAGTTTGGAGATAAGAAACGCTTGAGAAACTCAAAATTTTCGCAGTTCTGATGCTCGAAACGAATAACAAGGTCGGCCTAGGGGAAAACTACACCTACCGTTGTAATCGGGCGAGTTTCTACTTTCAGATGCAACAGAAATTTTGCGGATTGATCAATCCGTTCGCGAGATATGGCAGTTTGGAGATAAGAAACGCTTGAGAAACTCAAAATTTTCGCAGTTCTGATGCTCGAAACGAATGACTAGAACGGCCTAGGGGAGAAGTACGCATACCGTTGTAATCGGGCGAGTTTCTACTTTCAGAAGCAACAGAAATTTTGCGGATTGATCAATCCGTACGCGAGATATGGCAGTTTGGAGGTAAGAAACGCTTGAGAAACTCAAAATTTTCGCAGTTCTGATGCTCGACACGAATAACTAGAACGGCCTAGGGGAAAAGTGCGCATACCGTTGTAATCGGGCGAGTTTCTACTTTCAGAAGCAACAGAAATTTTGCGGATTGGTCAATCCGTTCGCGAGATATGGCAGTTTGGAGGTAAGAAACGCTTGAGAGACTCAAAATTTTCGCAGTTCTGATGCACGAAATGAATAACTGGAACGGCCTAGGGGAAAACTAGACCTACCGTTGTAATCGGGTGAGTTTCTACTTTCAGATGCAACAGAAATTTTGCCGATTGATCAATCCGTTCGCGAGATATGGCAGTTTGGAGATAAGAAACGCTTGAGAAACTCAAAATTTTCGCAGTTCTGATGCTCGAAACGAATAACAAGGACGGCCTAGGGGAAAAGCGCGCATACCGTTGTAATCGGGCGAGTTTCTACTTTCAGATGCAACAGAAATTTTGCGGATTGATCAATCCGTTCGCGAGATATGGCAGTTTGGAAATAAGAAACGCTTGAGAAACTCAAAATTTTCGCAGTTCTGATGCTCGAAACGAATAACAAGAACGGCCTAGGGGAAAAGTGCGCATACCGTTGTAATCGGGCGAGTATCTACTTTCAGGTGCAACAGAAATTTTGCGGATTGGTCAATCCGTTCGCGAGATATGGCAGTTTGGAGATAAGAAACGCTTGAGAAACTCAAAATTTTCGCAGTTCTGATGCTCGAAACGAATGACTAGAACGGCCTAGGGGAGAAGTACGCATACCGTTGTAATCGGGCGAGTTTCTACTTTCAGATGGCACAGAAATTTTGCGGATTGCTCAATCCGTTCGTGAGATATGGCAGTTTGGAGATAAGAAACGCTTGAGAAACTCAAAACTTTCGCAGTTTTGATGCTCGAAACGAGTAACTAGAACGGCCTAGGGGAAAAGTGCGCATACCGTTGTAATCGGGCGAGTTTCTACTTTCAGATGCAACAGAAATTTTGCGGATTGGTCAATCCGTTCGCGAGATATGGCAGTTTGGAGGTAAGAAACGCTTGAGAAACTCAAAATTTTCGCCAGTTCTGATGCTCGAAACGTATGACTAGAACGGCCTAGGGGAAAAGTGCGCATACCGTTGTAATCGGGCGAGTTTCTACTTTCAGATGCAACAGAAATTTTGCGGATTGATCAATCCGTTCGCGAGATATGGCAGTTTGGAGATAAGAAACGCTGGAGAAACTCAAAATTTTCGCAGTTCTGATGCTCGAAACGAATGACTAGAACGGCCTAGGGGAGAAGTACGCATACCGTTGTAATCGGGCGAGTTTCTACTTTCAGATGGCATAGAAATTTTGCGGATTGCTCAATCCGTTCGTGAGATATGGCAGTTTGGATATAAGAAACGCTTGAGAAACTCAAAATTTTCGCAGGTCTGATGCTCGAAACGAATAACAAGGACGGCCTAGGGGAAATTTGCGCATACCGTTGTAAACGGGCGAGTTTCTACTTTCAGATGCAACAGAAATTTTGCGGATTGATCAATCCGTTCTCGAGATATGGCAGTTTGGAGATAAGAAACCCTGGAGAAACTCAAAATTTTCGCAGTTCTGATGCTCGAAACGAATGACTAGAACGGCCTAGGGGAGAAGTACGCATACCGTTGTAATCGGGCGAGTTTCTACTTTCAGATGGCACAGAAATTTTGCGGATTGCTCAATCCGTTCGTGAGATATTGCAGTTTGGAGATAAGAAACGCTTGAGAAACTCAAAATTTTCGCAGTTCTGATGCTCGAAACGAATAACAAGGACGGCCTAGGGGAAAACTACACCTACCGTTGTAATCGGGCGAGTTTCAACTTTCAGATGCAACAGAAATTTTGCGGATTGATCAATCCGTTCGCGAGATATGGCAGTTTGGAGATAAGAAACGCTTGAGAAACTCAAAATTTTCGCAGTTCTGATGCTCGAAACGAATAAATAGGACGGCCTAGGGGAAAAGCGCGCATACCGTTGTAATCGGGCGAGTTTCTACTTTCAGATGCAACAGAAATTTTGCGGATTGATCAATCCGTTCGCGAGATATGGCAGTTTGGAGATAAGAAACGCTTGAGAAACTCAAAATTTTCGCAGTTCTGATGCTCGAAACGAATAACAAGAACGGCCTAGGGGAAAAGTGCGCATACCGTTGTAATCGGGCGAGTATCTACTTTCAGGTGCAACAGAAATTTTGCGGATTGGTTAATCCGTTCGCGAGATATGGCAGTTTGGAGATAAGAAACGCTTGAGAAACTCAAAATTTTCGCAGTTCTGATGCTCGAAACGAGTAACTAGAACGGCCTAGGGGAAAAGTGCGCATACCGTTGTAATCGGCCGAGTATCTACTTTCAGGTGCAACAGAAATTTTGCGGATTGGTTAATCCGTTCGCGAGATATGGCAGTTTGGAGATAAGAAACGCTTGAGAAACTCAAAATTTTCGCAGTTCTGATGCTCGAAACGAGTAACTAGAACGGCCTAGGGGAAAAGTACGCATACCGTTGTAATCGGGCGAGTTTCTACTTTCAGATGCAACAGAAATTTTGCGGATTGATCAATCCGTTCGCGAGATATGGCAGTTTGGAGATAAGAAACGCTTGAGAAACTCAAAATTTTCGCAGTTCTGATGCTCGAAACGAGTAACTAGAACGGCCTAGGGGAAAAGTACGCATACCGTTGTAATCGGGCGAGTTTCTACTTTCAGGTGCAATAGAAATTTTGCGGATTGGTCAATCCGTTCGCGAGATATGGCAGTTTGGATGTAAGAAACGCTTGTGAAACTCAAAATTTTCGCAGTTCTGATGCACGACACGAATCACTAGAACGGCCTAGGGGAAAAGTGCTCATACCGTTGTAATCGGGCGAGTTTCTACTTTCAGATGCAACAGAAATTTTGCGGATTGGTCATTCCTTTCGCGAGATATGGCAGTTTGGAGATAAGAAACGCATGAGAAACTCAAAATTTTCGCAGTTCTGATGTTCGAAACGAATGACTAGAACGGCCTAGGGGAGAAGTACGCATACCGTTGTAATCGGGAGAGTTTCTACTTTTAGATGCAACAGAAATTTTGCGGATTGGTCAATCCGTTCGCGAGATATGGCAGTTTGGATGTAAGAAACGCTTGAGAAACTCAAAATTTTCGCAGTTCTGATGCTCGACACGAATAACTAGAACGGCCTAGGGGAAAAGTGCGCATACCGTTGTAATCGGGCGAGTTTCTACTTTCAAATGCAACAGAAATTTTGGGGATTGATCAATCCGTTCGCGAGATATGGCAGTTTGGAGATAAGAAACGCTGGAGAAACTTAAAATTTTCGCAGTTCTGATGCTCGAAACGAATGACTAGAACGGCCTAGGGGAGAAGTACGCATACCGTTGTAATCGGGCGAGTTTCTACTTTCAGATGGCACAGAAATTTTGCGGACTGCTCAATCCGTTCGTGAGATATGGCAGTTTGGAGATAAGAAACGCTTGAGAAACTCAAAATTTTCGCAGTTCTGATGCTCGAAACGAATAACAAGGACGGCCTAGGGGAAAAGCGCGCATACCGTTGTAATCGGGCGAGTTTCTACTTTCAGAAGCAACAGAAATTTTGCGGATTGGTCAATCCGTTCGCGAGATATGGCAGTTTGGAGGTAAGAAACGCTTGAGAGACTCAAAATTTTCGCAGTTCTGATGCTCGAAATGAATAACCAAAACGGCCTAGGGGAAAACTGCTCATACCGTTGTAATGGGGCTAGTTTCTACTTCCAGATGCAACAGAAACTTTGCGGATTGGTCAATCCGTTCGCGAGATATGGCAGTTTTGAGGTAAGAAACGCTTGAGAAACTCCAAATTTTCGCAGTTCTGATGCTCGAAACGAGTAACTAGAACGGCCTAGGGGAAAAGTACGCATACCGTTGTAATCGGGCGAGTTTCTACTTTCAGGTGCAACAGAAATTTTGCGGATTGGTCAATCCGTTCGCGAGATATGGCAGTTTGGATGTAAGAAACGCTTGAGAAACTCAAAATTTTCGCAGTTCTGATGTTCGAAACGAATGACTAGAACGGCCTAGGGGAGAAGTACGCATACCGTTGTAATCGGGCGAGTTTCTACTTTCAGATGGCACAGAAATTTTGCGGATTGCTCAATCCGTTCGTGAGATATGGCAGTTTGGAGATAAGAAACGCTTGAGAAACTCAAAATTTTCGCAGTTCTGATGCTCGAAACGAATAACAAGGACGGCCTAGGGGAAAAGCGCGCATACCGTTGTAATCGGGCGAGTTTCTACTTTCAGAAGCAACAGAAATTTTGCGGATTGGTCAATCCGTTCGCGAGATATGTCAGTTTAGAGGTAAGAAACGCTTGAGAGACTCAAAATTTTCGCAGTTCTGATGCTCGAAATGAATAACTGGAACGGTCTAGGGGAAAACTACACCTACCGTTGTAATCGGGCGAGTTTCTACTTTCAGATGCAACAGAAATTTTGCGGATTGATCAATCCGTTCGCGAGATATGGCAGTTTGGAGATAAGAAACGTTTGAGAAACTCAAAATTTTCGCAGTTCTGATGCTCGAAACGAATAACAAGAACGGCCTAGGGGAAAAGTGCGCATACCGTTGTAATCGGGCGAGTTTCTACTTTCAGGTGCAACAGAAATTTTGCGGATTGGTTAATCCGTTCGCGAGATATGGCAGTTTGGAGGTAAGAAACGCTTGAGAAACTCAAAATTTTCGCAGTTCTGATGCTCGAAACGAATAACTAGAACGGCCTAGGGGAAAACTACACCTACCGTTGTAATCGGGCGAGTTTCTACTTTCAGGTGCAACAGAAATTTTGCGGATTGGTCAATCCGTTCGCGAGATATGGCAGTTTGGATGTAAGAAACGCTTGAGAAACTCAAAATTTTCGCAGTTCTGATGCACGACACGAATCACTAGAACGGCCTAGGGGAAAAGTGCTCATACCGTTGTAATCGGGCGAGTTTCTACTTTCAGATGCAACAGAAATTTTGCGGATTGGTCATTCCTTTCGCGAGATATGGCAGTTTGGAGATAAGAAACGCATGAGAAACTCAAAATTTTCGCAGTTCTGATGTTCGAAACGAATGACTAGAACGGCCTAGGGGAGAAGTACGCATACCGTTGTAATCGGGCGAGTTTCTACTTTCAGATGGCACAGAAATTTTGCGGATTGCTCAATCCGTTCGTGAGATATGGCAGTTTGGAGATAAGAAACGCTTGAGAAACTCAAAATTTTCGCAGTTCTGATGCTCGAAACGAATAACAAGGACGGCCTAGGGGAAAAGCGCGCATACCGTTGTAATCGGGCGAGTTTCTACTTTCAGAAGCAACAGAAATTTTGCGGATTGGTCAATCCGTTCGCGAGATATGGCAGTTTGGAGGTAAGAAACGCTTGAGAGACTCAAAATTTTCGCAGTTCTGATGCTCGAAATGAATAACTGGAACGGCCTAGGGGAAAACTACACCTACCGTTGTAATCGGGCGAGTTTCTACTTTCAGATGCAACAGAAATTTTGCGGATTGATCAATCCGTTCGCGAGATATGGCAGTTTGGAGATAAGAAACGCTTGAGAAACTCAAAATTTTCGCAGTTCTGATGCTCGAAACGAATGACTAGAACGGCCTAGGGGAGAAGTACGCATACCGTTGTAATCGGGCGAGTTTCTACTTTCAGAAGCAACAGAAATTTTGCGGATTGATCAATCCGTACGCGAGATATGGCAGTTTGGAGGTAAGAAACGCTTGAGAAACTCAAAATTTTCGCAGTTCTGATGCTCGACACGAATAACTAGAACGGCCTAGGGGAAAAGTGCGCATACCGTTGAAATCGGGCGAGTTTCTACTTTCAGAAGCAACAGAAATTTTGCGGATTGGTCAATCCGTTCGCGAGAGATGGCTGTTTGGAGGTAAGAAACGCTTGAGAGACTCAAAATTTTCGCAGTTCTGATGCACGAAATGAATAACTGGAACGGCCTAGGGGAAAACTAGACCTACCGTTGTAATCGGGTGAGTTTCTACTTTCAGATGCAACAGAAATTTTGCCGAATGATCAATCCGTTCGCGAGATATGGCAGTTTGGAGATAAGAAACGCTTGAGAAACTCAAAATTTTCGCAGTTCTGATGCTCGAAACGAGTAACTAGAACGGCCTAGGGGAAAAGTACGCATACCGTTGTAATCGGGCGAGTTTCTACTTTTAGATGCAACAGAAATTTTGCGGATTGGTCAATCCGTTCGCGAGATATGGCAGTTTGGATGTAAGAAACGCTTGAGAAACTCAAAATTTTCGCAGTTCTGATGCTCGACACGAATAACTAGAACGGCCTAGGGGAAAAATGCGCATACCGTTGTAATCGGGCGAGTTTCTACTTTCAAATGCAACAGAAATTTTGCGGATTGATCAATCCGTTCGCGAGATATGGCAGTTTGGAGATAAGAAACGCTGGAGAAACTCAAAATTTTCGCAGTTCTGATGCTCGAAACGAATGACTAGAACGGCCTAGGGGAGAAGTACGCATACCGTTGTAATCGGGCGAGTTTCTACTTTCAGATGGCACAGAAATTTTGCGGATTGCTCAATCCGTTCGTGAGATATGGCAGTTTGGAGATAAGAAACGCTTGAGAAACTCAAAATTTTCGCAGTTCTGATGCTCGAAACGAATAACAAGGACGGCCTAGGGGAAAAGCGCGCATACCGTTGTAATCGGGCGAGTTTCTACTTTCAGATGCAACAGAAATTTTGCGGATTGATCAATCCGTTCGCGAGATATGGCAGTTTGGAGATAAGAAACGCTTGAGAAACTCAAAATTTTCGCAGTTCTGATGCTCGAAACGAATAACAAGAACGGCCTAGGGGAAAAGTGCGCATACCGTTGTAATCGGGCGAGTATCTACTTTCAGGTGCAACAGAAATTTTGCGGATTGGTTAATCCGTTCGCGAGATATGGCAGTTTGGAGGTAAGAAACGCTTGAGAAACTCAAAATTTTCGCATTTTTGGTGCTCGAAACGAATAACTAGAACGGCCTAGGGGAAAACTACACATACCGTTGTAATCGGGCGAGTTTCTACTTTCAGATGCAACAGAAATTTTGCGGATTGATCAATCCGTTCGCGAGATATGGCAGTTTGGAGATAAGAAACGCTTGGGAAACTCAAAATTTTCGCAGTTCTGATGCTCGAAACGAATGACTAGAACGGCCTAGGGGAGAAGTACGCATACCGTTGTAATCGGGAGAGTTTCTACTTTTAGATGCAACAGAAATTTTGCGGATTGGTCAATCCGTTCGCGAGATATGGCAGTTTGGAGATAAGAAACGCTTTGGAATCTCAAAACGTTCGCAGTTTTGATGCTCGAAACGAGTAACTAGAACGGCCTAGGGGAAAAGTGCGCATACCGTTGTAATCGGGCGAGTTTCTACTTTCAGATGCAACAGAAATTTTGCGGATTGGTCAATCCGTTCGCGAGATATGGCAGTTTGGAGGTAAGAAACGCTTGAGAAACTCAAAATTTTCGCATTTTTGGTGCTCGAAACGAATAACTAGAACGGCCTAGGGGAAAACTACACCTACCGTTGTAATCGGGCGAGTTTCTACTTTCAGATGCAACAGAAATTTTGCGGATTGGTCAATCCGTTCGCGAGATATGGCAGTTTGGAGGTAAGAAACGCTTGAGAAACTCAAAATTTTCGCAGTTCTGATGCTCGACACGAATAACTAGAACGGCCTAGGGGAAAAGTGCGCATACCGTTGTAATCGGGCGAGTTTCTACTTTCAGAAGCAACAGAAATTTTGCGGATTGGTCAATCCGTTCGCGAGATATGGCAGTTTGGAGGTAAGAAACGCTTGAGAGACTCAAAATTTTCGCAGTTCTGATGCTCGAAATGAATAACTGGAACGGTCTAGGGGAAAACTACACCTACCGTTGTAATCGGGCGAGTTTCTACTTTCAGATGCAACAGAAATTTTGCGGATTGATCAATCCGTTCGCGAGATATGGCAGTTTGGAGATAAGAAACGTTTGAGAAACTCAAAATTTTCGCAGTTCTGATGCTCGAAACGAATAACAAGAACGGCCTAGGGGAAAAGTGCGCACACCGTTGTAATCGGGCGAGTTTCTACTTTCAGGTGCAAGAGAAATTTTGCGGATTGGTTAATCCGTTCGCGAGATATGGCAGTTTGGAGGTAAGAAACGCTTGAGAAACTCAAAATTTTCGCAGTTCTGATGCTCGAAACGAATAACTAGAACGGCCTAGGGGAAAACTACACCTACCGTTGTAATCGGGCGAGTTTCTACTTTCAGAAGCAACAGAAATTTTGCGGTTTGGTCAATCCGTTCGCGAGATATGGCAGTTTGGAGGTAAGAAACGCTTCAGAAACTCAAAATTTTCGCAGTTCTGATGCTCGAAATGAATAACTGGAACGGCCTAGGGGAAAACTACACCTACCGTTGTAATCGGGCGAGTTTCTACTTTCAGATGCAACAGAAATTTTGCGGATTGGTCAATCCGTTCGCGAGATATGGCAGTTTGGAGGTAAGAAACGCTTGAGAAACTCAAAATTTTCGCATTTCTGATGCTCGATACGAATAACTAGAACAGCCTAGGGGAGAAGTACGCATACCGTTGTAATCGGGAGAGTTTCTACTTTCAGATGCAACAGAAATTTTGCCGACTGGTCAATCCGTTCGCGAGATATGGCAGTTTGGAGGTAAGAAACGCTTGAGAAACTCAAAATTTTCGCAGTTCTGATGCTCCAAACGAATAACAAGAACGGCCTAGGGGAAAAGTGCGCATACCGTTGTAATCGGGCGAGTTTCTACTTTCAGGTGCAACAGAAATTTTGCGGATTGGTTAATCCGTTCGCGAGATATGGCAGTTTGGAGGTAAGAAACGCTTGAGAAACTCAAAATTTTCGCAGTTCTGATGCTCGAAACGAATAACTAGAACGGCCTAGGGGAAAACTACACCTACCATTGTAATCGGGCGAGTTTCTACTTTCAGAAGCAACAGAAATTTTGCGGTTTGGTCAATCCGTTCGCGAGATATGGCAGTTTGGAGGTAAGAAACGCTTCAGAAACTCAAAATTTTCGCAGTTCTGATGCTCGAAATGAATAACTGGAACGGCCTAGGGGAAAACTACACCTACCGTTGTAATCGGGCGAGTTTCTACTTTCAGATGCAACAGAAATTTTGCGGATTGGTCAATCCGTTCGCGAGATATGGCAGTTTGGATGTAAGAAACGCTTGAGAAACTCAAAATTTTCGCAGTTCTGATGCTCGACACGAATAACTAGAACGGCCTAGGGGAAAAGTGCGCATACCGTTGTAATCGGGCGAGTTTCTACTTTCAGAAGCAACAGAAATTTTGCGGATTGGTCAATCCGTTCGCGAGATATGGCAGTTTGGAGGTAAGAAACGCTTGAGAGACTCAAAATTTTCGCAGTTCTGATGCTCGAAATGAATAACTGGAACGGTCTAGGGGAAAACTACACCTACCGTTGTAATCGGGCGAGTTTCTACTTTCAGATGCAACAGAAATTTTGCGGATTGATCAATCCGTTCGCGAGATATGGCAGTTTGGAGATAAGAAACGTTTGAGAAACTCAAAATTTTCGCAGTTCTGATGCTCGAAACGAATAACAAGAACGGCCTAGGGGAAAAGTGCGCACACCGTTGTAATCGGGCGAGTTTCTACTTTCAGGTGCAAGAGAAATTTTGCGGATTGGTTAATCCGTTCGCGAGATATGGCAGTTTGGAGGTAAGAAACGCTTGAGAAACTCAAAATTTTCGCAGTTCTGATGCTCGAAACGAATAACTAGAACGGCCTAGGGGAAAACTACACCTACCGTTGTAATCGGGCGAGTTTCTACTTTCAGAAGCAACAGAAATTTTGCGGTTTGGTCAATCCGTTCGCGAGATATGGCAGTTTGGAGGTAAGAAACGCTTCAGAAACTCAAAATTTTCGCAGTTCTGATGCTCGAAATGAATAACTGGAACGGCCTAGGGGAAAACTACACCTACCGTTGTAATCGGGCGAGTTTCTACTTTCAGATGCAACAGAAATTTTGCGGATTGGTCAATCCGTTCGCGAGATATGGCAGTTTGGAGGTAAGAAACGCTTGAGAAACTCAAAATTTTCGCATTTCTGATGCTCGATACGAATAACTAGAACAGCCTAGGGGAGAAGTACGCATACCGTTGTAATCGGGAGAGTTTCTACTTTCAGATGCAACAGAAATTTTGCCGACTGGTCAATCCGTTCGCGAGATATGGCAGTTTGGAGGTAAGAAACGCTTGAGAAACTCAAAATTTTCGCACTTCTGATGCTCGAAACGAATAACTAGAACGGCCTAGGGGAAAACTACACCTACCGTTGTAATCGGGCGAGTTTCTACCTTCAGAAGCAACAGAAATTTTGCGGATTGGTCAATCCGTTCGCGAGATATGGCAGTTTGGAGGTAAGAGACGCTTCAGAAACTCAAAATTTTCGCAGTTCTGATGCTCGAAATGAATAACTGGAACGGCCTAGGGGAAAACTACACCTACCGTTGTAATCGGGCGAGTTTCTACTTTCAGATGCAACAGAAATTCTGCGGATTGGTCAATCCGTTCGCGAGATATGGCAGTTTGGAGGTAAGAAACGCTTGAGAAACTCAAAATTTTCGCAGTTCTGATGCTCGACACGAATAACTAGAACGGCCTAGGGGAAAAGTGCGCATACCGTTGTAATCGGGCGAGTTTCTACTTTCAGAAGCAACAGAAATTTTGCGGATTGGTCAATCTGTTCGCGAGATATGGCAGTTTGGAGGTAAGAAACGCTTGAGAGACTCAAAATTTTCGCAGTTCTGATGCTCGAAATGAATAACTGGAACGGCCTAGGGGAAAACTACACCTACCGTTGTAATCGGGCGAGTTTCTACTTTCAGATGCAACAGAAATTTTGCGGATTGATCAATCCGTTCGCGAGATATGGCAGTTTGGAGATAAGAAACGTTTGAGAAACTCAAAATTTTCGCAGTTCTGATGCTCGAAACGAATAACAAGAACGGCCTAGGGGAAAAGTGCGCACACCGTTGTAATCGGGCGAGTTTCTACTTTCAGGTGCAAGAGAAATTTTGCGGATTGGTTAATCCGTTCGCGAGATATGGCAGTTTGGAGGTAAGAAACGCTTGAGAAACTCAAAATTTTCGCAGTTCTGATGCTCGAAACGAATAACTAGAACGGCCTAGGGGAAAACTACACCTACCGTTGTAATCGGGCGAGTTTCTACTTTCAGAAGCAACAGAAATTTTGCGGTTTGGTCAATCCGTTCGCGAGATATGGCAGTTTGGAGGTAAGAAACGCTTCAGAAACTCAAAATTTTCGCAGTTCTGATGCTCGAAATGAATAACTGGAACGGCCTAGGGGAAAACTACACCTACCGTTGTAATCGGGCGAGTTTCTACTTTCAGATGCAACAGAAATTTTGCGGATTGGTCAATCCGTTCGCGAGATATGGCAGTTTGGAGGTAAGAAACGCTTGAGAAACTCAAAATTTTCGCATTTCTGATGCTCGATACGAATAACTAGAACAGCCTAGGGGAGAAGTACGCATACCGTTGTAATCGGGAGAGTTTCTACTTTCAGATGCAACAGAAATTTTGCCGACTGGTCAATCCGTTCGCGAGATATGGCAGTTTGGAGGTAAGAAACGCTTGAGAAACTCAAAATTTTCGCAGTTCTGATGCTCCAAACGAATAACAAGAACGGCCTAGGGGAAAAGTGCGCATACCGTTGTAATCGGGCGAGTTTCTACTTTCAGGTGCAACAGAAATTTTGCGGATTGGTTAATCCGTTCGCGAGATATGGCAGTTTGGAGGTAAGAAACGCTTGAGAAACTCAAAATTTTCGCAGTTCTGATGCTCGAAACGAATAACTAGAACGGCCTAGGGGAAAACTACACCTACCATTGTAATCGGGCGAGTTTCTACTTTCAGAAGCAACAGAAATTTTGCGGTTTGGTCAATCCGTTCGCGAGATATGGCAGTTTGGAGGTAAGAAACGCTTCAGAAACTCAAAATTTTCGCAGTTCTGATGCTCGAAATGAATAACTGGAACGGCCTAGGGGAAAACTACACCTACCGTTGTAATCGGGCGAGTTTCTACTTTCAGATGCAACAGAAATTTTGCGGATTGGTCAATCCGTTCGCGAGATATGGCAGTTTGGATGTAAGAAACGCTTGAGAAACTCAAAATTTTCGCAGTTCTGATGCTCGACACGAATAACTAGAACGGCCTAGGGGAAAAGTGCGCATACCGTTGTAATCGGGCGAGTTTCTACTTTCAGAAGCAACAGAAATTTTGCGGATTGGTCAATCCGTTCGCGAGATATGGCAGTTTGGAGGTAAGAAACGCTTGAGAGACTCAAAATTTTCGCAGTTCTGATGCTCGAAATGAATAACTGGAACGGTCTAGGGGAAAACTACACCTACCGTTGTAATCGGGCGAGTTTCTACTTTCAGATGCAACAGAAATTTTGCGGATTGATCAATCCGTTCGCGAGATATGGCAGTTTGGAGATAAGAAACGTTTGAGAAACTCAAAATTTTCGCAGTTCTGATGCTCGAAACGAATAACAAGAACGGCCTAGGGGAAAAGTGCGCACACCGTTGTAATCGGGCGAGTTTCTACTTTCAGGTGCAAGAGAAATTTTGCGGATTGGTTAATCCGTTCGCGAGATATGGCAGTTTGGAGGTAAGAAACGCTTGAGAAACTCAAAATTTTCGCAGTTCTGATGCTCGAAACGAATAACTAGAACGGCCTAGGGGAAAACTACACCTACCGTTGTAATCGGGCGAGTTTCTACTTTCAGAAGCAACAGAAATTTTGCGGTTTGGTCAATCCGTTCGCGAGATATGGCAGTTTGGAGGTAAGAAACGCTTCAGAAACTCAAAATTTTCGCAGTTCTGATGCTCGAAATGAATAACTGGAACGGCCTAGGGGAAAACTACACCTACCGTTGTAATCGGGCGAGTTTCTACTTTCAGATGCAACAGAAATTTTGCGGATTGGTCAATCCGTTCGCGAGATATGGCAGTTTGGAGGTAAGAAACGCTTGAGAAACTCAAAATTTTCGCATTTCTGATGCTCGATACGAATAACTAGAACAGCCTAGGGGAGAAGTACGCATACCGTTGTAATCGGGAGAGTTTCTACTTTCAGATGCAACAGAAATTTTGCCGACTGGTCAATCCGTTCGCGAGATATGGCAGTTTGGAGGTAAGAAACGCTTGAGAAACTCAAAATTTTCGCAGTTCTGATGCTCCAAACGAATAACAAGAACGGCCTAGGGGAAAAGTGCGCATACCGTTGTAATCGGGCGAGTTTCTACTTTCAGGTGCAACAGAAATTTTGCGGATTGGTTAATCCGTTCGCGAGATATGGCAGTTTGGAGGTAAGAAACGCTTGAGAAACTCAAAATTTTCGCAGTTCTGATGCTCGAAACGAATAACTAGAACGGCCTAGGGGAAAACTACACCTACCATTGTAATCGGGCGAGTTTCTACTTTCAGAAGCAACAGAAATTTTGCGGTTTGGTCAATCCGTTCGCGAGATATGGCAGTTTGGAGGTAAGAAACGCTTCAGAAACTCAAAATTTTCGCAGTTCTGATGCTCGAAATGAATAACTGGAACGGCCTAGGGGAAAACTACACCTACCGTTGTAATCGGGCGAGTTTCTACTTTCAGATGCAACAGAAATTTTGCGGATTGGTCAATCCGTTCGCGAGATATGGCAGTTTGGATGTAAGAAACGCTTGAGAAACTCAAAATTTTCGCAGTTCTGATGCTCGACACGAATAACTAGAACGGCCTAGGGGAAAAGTGCGCATACCGTTGTAATCGGGCGAGTTTCTACTTTCAGAAGCAACAGAAATTTTGCGGATTGGTCAATCCGTTCGCGAGATATGGCAGTTTGGAGGTAAGAAACGCTTGAGAGACTCAAAATTTTCGCAGTTCTGATGCTCGAAATGAATAACTGGAACGGTCTAGGGGAAAACTACACCTACCGTTGTAATCGGGCGAGTTTCTACTTTCAGATGCAACAGAAATTTTGCGGATTGATCAATCCGTTCGCGAGATATGGCAGTTTGGAGATAAGAAACGTTTGAGAAACTCAAAATTTTCGCAGTTCTGATGCTCGAAACGAATAACAAGAACGGCCTAGGGGAAAAGTGCGCACACCGTTGTAATCGGGCGAGTTTCTACTTTCAGGTGCAAGAGAAATTTTGCGGATTGGTTAATCCGTTCGCGAGATATGGCAGTTTGGAGGTAAGAAACGCTTGAGAAACTCAAAATTTTCGCAGTTCTGATGCTCGAAACGAATAACTAGAACGGCCTAGGGGAAAACTACACCTACCGTTGTAATCGGGCGAGTTTCTACTTTCAGAAGCAACAGAAATTTTGCGGTTTGGTCAATCCGTTCGCGAGATATGGCAGTTTGGAGGTAAGAAACGCTTCAGAAACTCAAAATTTTCGCAGTTCTGATGCTCGAAATGAATAACTGGAACGGCCTAGGGGAAAACTACACCTACCGTTGTAATCGGGCGAGTTTCTACTTTCAGATGCAACAGAAATTTTGCGGATTGGTCAATCCGTTCGCGAGATATGGCAGTTTGGAGGTAAGAAACGCTTGAGAAACTCAAAATTTTCGCATTTCTGATGCTCGATACGAATAACTAGAACAGCCTAGGGGAGAAGTACGCATACCGTTGTAATCGGGAGAGTTTCTACTTTCAGATGCAACAGAAATTTTGCCGACTGGTCAATCCGTTCGCGAGATATGGCAGTTTGGAGGTAAGAAACGCTTGAGAAACTCAAAATTTTCGCACTTCTGATGCTCGAAACGAATAACTAGAACGGCCTAGGGGAAAACTACACCTACCGTTGTAATCGGGCGAGTTTCTACCTTCAGAAGCAACAGAAATTTTGCGGATTGGTCAATCCGTTCGCGAGATATGGCAGTTTGGAGGTAAGAGACGCTTCAGAAACTCAAAATTTTCGCAGTTCTGATGCTCGAAATGAATAACTGGAACGGCCTAGGGGAAAACTACACCTACCGTTGTAATCGGGCGAGTTTCTACTTTCAGATGCAACAGAAATTCTGCGGATTGGTCAATCCGTTCGCGAGATATGGCAGTTTGGAGGTAAGAAACGCTTGAGAAACTCAAAATTTTCGCAGTTCTGATGCTCGACACGAATAACTAGAACGGCCTAGGGGAAAAGTGCGCATACCGTTGTAATCGGGCGAGTTTCTACTTTCAGAAGCAACAGAAATTTTGCGGATTGGTCAATCTGTTCGCGAGATATGGCAGTTTGGAGGTAAGAAACGCTTGAGAGACTCAAAATTTTCGCAGTTCTGATGCTCGAAATGAATAACTGGAACGGCCTAGGGGAAAACTACACCTACCGTTGTAATCGGGCGAGTTTCTACTTTCAGATGCAACAGAAATTTTGCGGATTGATCAATCCGTTCGCGAGATATGGCAGTTTGGAGATAAGAAACGCTTGAGAAACTCAAAATTTTCGCAGTTCTGATGCTCGACACGAATAACTAGAACGGCCTAGGGGAAAAGTGCGCATACCGTTGTAATCGGGCGAGTTTCTACTTTCAGAAGCAACAGAAATTTTGCGGATTGGTCAATCCGTTCGCGAGATATGGCAGTTTGGAGGTAAGAAACGCTTGAGAGACTCAAAATTTTCGCAGTTCTGATGCTCGAAATGAATAACTGGAACGGTCTAGGGGAAAACTACACCTACCGTTGTAATCGGGCGAGTTTCTACTTTCAGATGCAACAGAAATTTTGCGGATTGATCAATCCGTTCGCGAGATATGGCAGTTTGGAGATAAGAAGCGTTTGAGAAACTCAAAATTTTCGCAGTTCTGATGCTCGGAACGAATAACAAGAACGGCCTAGGGTAAAAGTGCGCATACCGTTGTAATCGGGCGAGTTTCTACTTTCAGGTGCAACAGAAATTTTGCGGATTGGTTAATCCGTTCGCGAGATATGGCAGTTTGGAGGTAAGAAACGCTTGAGAAACTCAAAATTTTCGCAGTTCTGATGCTCGAAACGAATAACTAGAACGGCGTAGGGGAAAACTACACCTACCGTTGTAATCGGGCGAGTTTCTACTTTCAGAAGCAACAGAAATTTTGCGGTTTGGTCAATCCGTTCGCGAGATATGGCAGTTTGGAGGTAAGAAACGCTTCAGAAACTCAAAATTTTCGCAGTTCTGATGCTCGAAATGAATAACTGGAACGGCCTAGGGGAAAACTACACCTACCGTTGTAATCGGGCGAGTTTCTACTTTCAGATGCAACAGAAATTTTGCAGATTGGTCAATCCGTTCGCGAGATATGGCAGTTTGGAGGTAAGAAACGCTTGAGAAACTCAAAATTTTCGCATATCTGATGCTCGATACGAATAACTAGAACAGCCTAGGGGAGAAGTACGCATACCGTTGTAATCGGGAGAGTTTCTACTTTCAGATGCAACAGAAATTTTGCCGACTGGTCAATCCGTTCGCGAGATATGGCAGTTTGGAGGTAAGAAACGCTTGAGAAACTCAAAATTTTCGCACTTCTGATGCTCGAAACGAATAACTAGAACGGCCTAGGGGAAAACTACACCTACCGTTGTAATCGGGCGAGTTTCTACCTTCAGAAGCAACAGAAATTTTGCGGATTGGTCAATCCGTTCGCGAGATATGGCAGTTTGGAGGTAAGAAACGCTTCAGAAACTCAAAATTTTCGCAGTTCTGGTGCTCGAAATGAACAACTGGAACGGCCTAGGGGAAAACTACACCTACCGTTGTAATCGGGCGAGTTTCTACTTTCAGATGCAACAGAAATTTTGCGGATTGGTCAATCCGTTCGCGAGATATGGCAGTTTGGAGGTAAGAAACGCTTGAGAAACTCAAAATTTTCGCAGTTCTGATGCTCGACACGAATAACTAGAACGGCCTAGGGGAAAAGTGCGCATACCGTTGTAATCGGGCGAGTTTCTACTTTCAGAAGCAACAGAAATTTTGCGGATTGGTCAATCTGTTCGCGAGATATGGCAGTTTGGAGGTAAGAAACGCTTGAGAGACTCAAAGTTTTCGCAGTTCTGATGCTCGAAATGAATAACTGGAACGGCCTAGGGGAAAACTACACCTACCGTTGTAATCGGGCGAGTTTCTACTTTCAGATGCAACAGAAATTTTGCGGATTGATCAATCCGTTCGCGAGATATGGCAGTTTGGAGATAAGAAACGCTTGAGAAACTCAAAATTTTCGCAGTTCTGATGCTCGAAACGAATAACAAGGACGGCCTAGGGGAAAAGTGCGCATACCGTTGTAATTGGGCGAGTTTCTACTTTCAGATGCAACAGAAGTTTTGCGGATTGGTCATTCCGTTCGCGAGATATGGCAGTTTGGAGGTAAGAAACGCTTGAGAAACTCAAAATTTTCGCATTTTTGATGCTCGAAACGAATAACTAGAACGGCCTAGGGGGAAAGTGCTGCATACCGTTGTAATCGGGCGAGTTTCTACTTTTAGATGCAACAGAAATTTTGCGGATTGGTCAATCCGTTCGCGAGATATGGCAGTTTGGAGGTAAGAAACGCTTGAGAAACTCAAAATTTTCGCAGTTCTGATGCTCGAAACGAATGACTAGAACGGCCTAGGGGAGAAGTACGCATACCGTTATAATCGGGAGAGTTTCTACTTTCAGATGCAACAGAAATTTTGCCGATCGGTCAATCCGTTCGCGAGATATGGCAGTTTGGAGGTAAGAAACGCTTGAGAAACTCATCAATTTCGCATTTCTGATGCTCGATACGAATAACTAGAACAGCCTAGGGGAAAAGTGCGCATACCGTTGTAATCGGGCGAGTTTCTACTTTCAGAAGCAACAGAAATTTTGCGGATTGGTGAATCCGTTCGTGAGATATGGCAGTTTGGATGTAAGAAACGCTTGAGAAACTCAAAATTTTCGCAGTTCTGATGCTCGAAATGAATAACTGGAACGGCCTAGGGGAAAACTACACCTCCCGTTGTAATCGGGCGAGTTTCTACTTTCAGATGCAACAGAAATTTTGCGGATTGATCAATCCGTTCGCGAGATATGGCAGTTTGGAGATAAGAAACGCTTGAGAAACTCAAAATTTTCGCAGTTCTGATGCTCGAAACGAATAACAAGGACGGCCTAGGGGAAAAGTGCACATACCGTTGTAATTGGGCGAGTTTCTACTTTCAGATGCAACAGAAGTTTTGCGGATTGGTCATTCCGTTCGCGAGATATGGCAGTTTGGAAGTAAGAAACGCTTGAGAAACTCAAAATTTTCGCAGTTCTGATGCTCGAAACGAATAACAAGAACGGCCTAGGGGAAAAGTGCGCATACCGTTGTAATCGGGCGAGTTTCTACTTTCAGGTGCAACAGAAATTTTGCGGATTGGTTAATCCGTTCGCGAGATATGGCAGTTTGGAGGTAAGAAACGCTTGAGAAACTCAAAATTTTCGCAGTTCTGATGCTCGACACGAATAACTAGAACGGCCTAGGGGAAAAGTGCGCATACCGTTGTAATCGGGCGAGTTTCTACTTTCAGAAGCAACAGAAATTTTGCGGATTGGTCAATCTGTTCGCGAGATATGGCAGTTTGGAGGTAAGAAACGCTTGAGAGACTCAAAATTTTCGCAGTTCTGATGCTCGAAATGAATAACTGGAACGGCCTAGGGGAAAACTACACCTACCGTTGTAATCGGGCGAGTTTCTACTTTCAGATGCAACAGAAATTTTGCGGATTGATCAATCCGTTCGCGAGATATGGCAGTTTGGAGATAAGAAACGCTTGAGAAACTCAAAATTTTCGCAGTTCTGATGCTCGAAACGAATAACAAGAACGGCCTAGGGGAAAAGTGCGCATACCGTTGTAATCGGGCGAGTTTCTACTTTCAGGTGCAACAGAAATTTTGCGGATTGGTTAATCCGTTCGCGAGATATGGCAGTTTGGAGGTAAGAAACGCTTGAGAAACTCAAAATTTTCGCAGTTCTGATGCTCGAAACGAATAACTAGAACGGCCTAGGGGAAAACTACACCTACCATTGTAATCGGGCGAGTTTCTACTTTCAGAAGCAACAGAAATTTTTCGGTTTGGTCAATCCGTTCGCGAGATATGGCAGTTTGGAGGTAAGAAACGCTTCAGAAACTCAAAATTTTCGCAGTTCTGATGCTCGAAATGAATAACTGGAACGGCCTAGGGGAAAACTACACCTACCTTTGTAATCGGGCGAGTTTCTACTTTCAGATGCAACAGAAATTTTGCGGATTGGTCAATCCGTTCGCGAGATATGGCAGTTTGGAGGTAAGAAACGCTTGAGAAACTCAACAATTTCGCATTTCAGATGCTCGATACGAATAACTAGAACAGCCTAGGGGAAAAGTGCGCATACCGTTGTAATCGGGCGAGTTTCTACTTTCAGAAGCAACAGAAATTTTGCGGATTGGTGAATCCGTTCGTGAGATATGGCAGTTTGGAGGTAAGAAACGCTTGAGAAACTCAAAATTTTCGCAGTTCTGATGCTCGAAATGAATAACTGGAACGGCCTAGGGGAAAACTACACCTCCCGTTGTAATCGGGCGAGTTTCTACTTTCAGATGCAACAGAAATTTTGCGGATTGATCAATCCGTTCGCGAGATATGGCAGTTTGGAGATAAGAAACGCTTGAGAAACTCAAAATTTTCGCAGTTCTGATGCTCGAAACGAATAACAAGGACGGCCTAGGGGAAAAGTGCGCATACCGTTGTAATTGGGCGAGTTTCTACTTTCAGATGCAACAGAAGTTTTGCGGATTGGTCATTCCGTTCGCGAGATATGGCAGTTTGGAAGTAAGAAACGCTTGAGAAACTCAAAATTTTCGCATCTTTGATGCTCGAAACGAATAACTAGAACGGCCTAGGGGGAAAGTGCTGCATACCGTTGTAATCGGGCGAGTTTCTACTTTTAGATGCAACAGAAATTTTGCGGATTGGTCAATCCGTTCGCGAGATATGGCAGTTTGGAGGTAAGGAACGCTTGAGAAACTCAAAATTTTCGCAGTTCTGATGCTCGACACGAATAACTAGAACGGCCTAGGGGAAAAGTGCTCATACCGTTGTAATCGGGCGAGTTTCTACTTTCAGGTGCAACAGAAATTTTGCGGATTGGTCAATCCTTTCGCGAGATATGGCAGTTTGGAGATAAGAAACGCTTGAGAAACTCAAAATTTTCGCAGTTCTGATGCTCGAAACGAATGACTAGAACGGCCTAGGGGAGAAGTACGCATACCGTTGTAATCGGGAGAGTTTCTACTTTCAGATGCAACAGAAATTTTGCCGATCGGTCAATCCGTTCGCGAGATATGGCAGTTTGGAGGTAAGAAACGCTTGAGAAACTCAAAATTTTCGCAGTTCTGATGCTCGAAACGAATGACTAGAACGGCCTAGGGGAGAAGTACGCATACCGTTGTAATCGGGCGAGTTTCTACTTTCAGATGCAACAGAAATTTTGCGGATTGATCAATCCGTTCGCGAGATATGGCAGTTTGGAGATAAGAAACGCTTGAGAAACTTAAAATTTTCGCAGTTCTGATGCTCGAAACGAATAACAAGGACGGCCTAGGGGAAAAGTGCACATACCGTTGTAATTGGGCGAGTTTCTACTTTCAGATGCAACAGAAGTTTTGCGGATTGGTCATTCCGTTCGCGAGATATAGCAGTTTGGAAGTAAGAAACGCTTGAGAAACTCAAAATTTTCGCAGTTCTGATGCTCGAAACGAATAACTAGAACGGCCTAGGTGAAAAGTGCGCATACCGTTGTAATCGGGCGAGTTTCTACTTTCAGGTGCAACAGAAATTTTGCGGATTGGTTAATCCGTTCGCGAGATATGGCAGTTTGGAGGTAAGAAACGCTTGAGAAACTCAAAATTTTCGCAGTTCTGATGCTCGAAACGAATGACTAGAAAGGCCTAGGGGAGAAGTACGCATACCGTTGTAATCGGGAGAGTTTCTACTTTCAGATGCAACAGAAACTTTGCCGATTGGTCAATCCGTTCGCGAGATATGGCAGTTTGGAGGTAAGAAAAGCTTGAGAAACTCAAAATTTTCGCAGTTCTGATGCTCGAAACGAATAACTAGAACGGCCTAGGGGGAAACTACACCTACCGTTGTAATCGGGCGAGTTTCTACTTTCAGAAGCAACAGAAATTTTGCGGATTGGTCAATCCGTTCGCGAGATATGGCAGTTTGGAGGTAAGAAACGCTTCAGAAACTCAAAATTTTCGCAGTTCTGATGCTCGAAATGAATAACTGGAACGGCCTAGGGGAAAACTACACCTACCGTTGTAATCGGGCGAGTTTCTACTTTCAGATGCAACAGAAATTTTGCGGATTGGTCAATCCGTTCGCGAGATATGGCAGTTTGGAGGTAAGAAACGCTTCAGAAACTCAAAATTTTCGCAGTTCTGATGCTCGAAATGAATAACTGGAACGGCCTAGGGGAAAACTACACCTACCGTTGTAATCGGGCGAGTTTCTACTTTCAGGTGCAACAAAAATTTTGCGGATTGGTTAATCCGTTCGCGAGATATGGCAGTTTGGAGGTAAGAAACGCTTGAGAAACTCAAAATTTTCGCAGTTCTGATGCTCGAAACGAATAACTGGAACGGCCTAGGGGAAAACTACACCTACCGTTGTAATCGGGCGAGTTTCTACTTTCAGATGCAACAGAAATTTTGCGGATTGATCAATCCGTTCGCGAGATATGGCAGTTTGGAGATAAGAAACGCTTGAGAAACTCAAAATTTTCGCAGTTCTGATGCTCGAAACGAATAACAAGAACGGCCTAGGGGAAAAGTGCGCATACCGTTGTAATTGGGCGAGTTTCTACTTTCAGATGCAACAGAAGTTTTGCGGATTGGTCATTCCGTTCGCGAGATATGGCAGTTTGGAAGTAAGAAACGCTTGAGAAACTCAAAATTTTCGCATCTTTGATGCTCGAAACGAATAACTAGAACGGCCTAGGGGGAAAGTGCTGCATACCGTTGTAATCGGGCGAGTTTCTACTTTTAGATGCAACAGAAATTTTGCGGATTGGTCAATCCGTTCGCGAGATATGGCAGTTTGGAGGTAAGGAACGCTTGAGAAACTCAAAATTTTCGCAGTTCTGATGCTCGACACGAATAACTAGAACGGCCTAGGGGAAAAGTGCTCATACCGTTGTAATCGGGCGAGTTTCTACTTTCAGGTGCAACAGAAATTTTGCGGATTGGTCAATCCTTTCGCGAGATATGGCAGTTTGGAGATAAGAAACGCTTGAGAAACTCAAAATTTTCGCAGTTCTGATGCTCGAAACGAATGACTAGAACGGCCTAGGGGAGAAGTACGCATACCGTTGTAATCGGGAGAGTTTCTACTTTCAGATGCAACAGAAATTTTGCCGATCGGTCAATCCGTTCGCGAGATATGGCAGTTTGGAGGTAAGAAACGCTTGAGAAACTCAAAATTTTCGCAGTTCTGATGCTCGAAACGAATGACTAGAACGGCCTAGGGGAGAAGTACGCATACCGTTGTAATCGGGCGAGTTTCTACTTTCAGATGCAACAGAAATTTTGCGGATTGATCAATCCGTTCGCGAGATATGGCAGTTTGGAGATAAGAAACGCTTGAGAAACTTAAAATTTTCGCAGTTCTGATGCTCGAAACGAATAACAAGGACGGCCTAGGGGAAAAGTGCACATACCGTTGTAATTGGGCGAGTTTCTACTTTCAGATGCAACAGAAGTTTTGCGGATTGGTCATTCCGTTCGCGAGATATAGCAGTTTGGAAGTAAGAAACGCTTGAGAAACTCAAAATTTTCGCAGTTCTGATGCTCGAAACGAATAACTAGAACGGCCTAGGTGAAAAGTGCGCATACCGTTGTAATCGGGCGAGTTTCTACTTTCAGGTGCAACAGAAATTTTGCGGATTGGTTAATCCGTTCGCGAGATATGGCAGTTTGGAGGTAAGAAACGCTTGAGAAACTCAAAATTTTCGCAGTTCTGATGCTCGAAACGAATGACTAGAAAGGCCTAGGGGAGAAGTACGCATACCGTTGTAATCGGGAGAGTTTCTACTTTCAGATGCAACAGAAACTTTGCCGATTGGTCAATCCGTTCGCGAGATATGGCAGTTTGGAGGTAAGAAAAGCTTGAGAAACTCAAAATTTTCGCAGTTCTGATGCTCGAAACGAATAACTAGAACGGCCTAGGGGGAAACTACACCTACCGTTGTAATCGGGCGAGTTTCTACTTTCAGAAGCAACAGAAATTTTGCGGATTGGTCAATCCGTTCGCGAGATATGGCAGTTTGGAGGTAAGAAACGCTTCAGAAACTCAAAATTTTCGCAGTTCTGATGCTCGAAATGAATAACTGGAACGGCCTAGGGGAAAACTACACCTACCGTTGTAATCGGGCGAGTTTCTACTTTCAGATGCAACAGAAATTTTGCGGATTGGTCAATCCGTTCGCGAGATATGGCAGTTTGGAGGTAAGAAACGCTTCAGAAACTCAAAATTTTCGCAGTTCTGATGCTCGAAATGAATAACTGGAACGGCCTAGGGGAAAACTACACCTACCGTTGTAATCGGGCGAGTTTCTACTTTCAGGTGCAACAAAAATTTTGCGGATTGGTTAATCCGTTCGCGAGATATGGCAGTTTGGAGGTAAGAAACGCTTGAGAAACTCAAAATTTTCGCAGTTCTGATGCTCGAAACGAATAACTGGAACGGCCTAGGGGAAAACTACACCTACCGTTGTAATCGGGCGAGTTTCTACTTTCAGATGCAACAGAAATTTTGCGGATTGATCAATCCGTTCGCGAGATATGGCAGTTTGGAGATAAGAAACGCTTGAGAAACTCAAAATTTTCGCAGTTCTGATGCTCGAAACGAATAACAAGAACGGCCTAGGGGAAAAGTGCGCATACCGTTGTAATCGGGCGAGTTTCTACTTTCAGGTGCAACAGAAATTTTGCGGATTGGTTAATCCGTTCGCGAGATATGGCAGTTTGGAGGTAAGAAACGCTTCAGAAACTCAAAATTTTCGCAGTTCTGATGCTCGAAATGAATAACTGGAACGGCCTAGGGGATAACTACACCTACCGTTGTAATCGGGCGAGTTTCTACTTTCAGATGCAACAGAAATTTTGCGGATTGGTCAATCCGTTCGCGAGATATGGCAGTTTGGAGATAAGAAACGTTTGAGAAACTCAAAACTTTCGCAGTTTTGATTCTCGAAACGAGTAACTAGAACGGCCTAGGGGAAAAGTGCGCATACCGTTGTAATCGGGCGAGTTTCTACTTTCAGAAGCAACAGAAATTTTGCGGATTGGTCAATCCGTTCGCGAGATATGGCAGTTTGGATGTAAGAAACGCTTCAGAAACTCAAAATTTTCGCAGTTCTGATGCTCGAAATGAATAACTGGAACGGCCTAGGGGAAAACTACACCTACCGTTGTAATCGGGCGAGTTTCTACTTTCAGATGCAACAGAAATTTTGCGGATTGATCAATCCGTTCGCGAGATATGGCAGTTTGGAGATAAGAAACGCTTGAGAAACTCAAAATTTTCGCAGTTCTGATGCTCGAAACGAATAACAAGAACGGCCTAGGGGAAAAGTGCGCATACCGTTGTAATCGGGCGAGTTTCTACTTTCAGGTGCAACAGAAATTTTGCGGATTGGTTAATCCGTTCGCGAGATATGGCAGTTTGGAGGTAAGAAACGCTTGAGAAACTCAAAATTTTCGCAGTTCTGATGCTCGAAACGAATAACTAGAACGGCCTAGGGGAAAACTACACCTACCATTGTAATCGGGCGAGTTTCTACTTTCAGGTGCAACAAAAATTTTGCGGATTGGTTAATCCGTTCGCGAGATATGGCAGTTTGGAGGTAAGAAACGCTTGAGAAACTCAAAATTTTCGCAGTTCTGATGCTCGACACGAATAACTAGAACGGCCTAGGGGAAAAGTGCGCATACCGTTGTAATCGGGCGAGTTTCTACTTTCAGAAGCAACAGAAATTTTGCGGATTGATCAATCCGTTCGCAAGATATGGCAGTTTGGAGATAAGAAACGCTTGAGAAACTCAAAATTTTCGCAGTTCTGATGCTCGAAACGAATAACAAGAACGGCCTAGGGGAAAAGTGCGCATACCGTTGTAATCGGTCGAGTTTCTACTTTCAGGTGCAACAGAAATTTTGCGGATTGGTTAATCCGTTCGCGAGATATGGCAGTTTGGAGGTAAGAAACGCTTGAGAAACTCAAAATTTTCGCAGTTCTGATGCTCGAAACGAATAACTGGAACGGCCTAGGGGAAAACTACACCCACCGTTGTAATCGGGCGAGTTTCTACTTTCAGATGCAACAGAAAATTTGCGGATTGATCAATCCGTTCGCGAGATATGGCAGTTTGGAGATAAGAAACGTTTGAGAAACTCAAAACTTTCGCAGTTTTGATGCTCGAAACGAGTAACTAGAACGGCCTAGGGGAAAAGTGCGCATACCGTTGTAATCGGGCGAGTTTCTACTTTCAGAAGCAACAGAAATTTTGCGGATTGGTCAATCCGTTCGCGAGATATGGCAGTTTGGATGTAAGAAACGCTTCAGAAACTCAAAATTTTCGCAGTTCTGATGCTCGAAATGAATAACTGGAACGGCCTAGGGGAAAACTACACATACCGTTGTAATCGGGCGAGTTTCTACTTTCAGATGCAACAGAAATTTTGCGGATTGATCAATCCGTTCGCGAGATATGGCAGTTTGGAGATAAGAAACGCTTGAGAAACTCAAAATTTTCGCAGTTCTGATGCTCGAAACGAATAACAAGAACGGCCTAGGGGAAAAGTGCGCATACCGTTGTAATCGGGCGAGTTTCTACTTTCAGGTGCAACAGAAATTTTGCGGATTGGTTAATCCGTTCGCGAGATATGGCAGTTTGGAGGTAAGAAACGCTTGAGAAACTCAAAATTTTCGCAGTTCTGATGCTCGAAACGAATAACTAGAACGGCCTAGGGGAAAACTACACCTACCATTGTAATCGGGCGAGTTTCTACTTTCAGAAGCAACAGAAATTTTGCGGTTTGGTCAATCCGTTCGCGAGATATGGCAGTTTGGAGGTAAGAAACGCTTCAGAAACTCAAAATTTTCGCAGTTCTGATGCTCGAAATGAATAACTGGAACGGCCTAGGGGAAAACTACACCTACCGTTGTAATCGGGCGAGTTTCTACTTTCAGATGCAACAGAAATTTTGCGGATTGGTCAATCCGTTCGCGAGATATGGCAGTTTGGAGGTAAGAAACGCTTGAGAAACTCAACAATTTCGCATTTCTGATGCTCGATACGAATAACTAGAACAGCCTAGGGGAAAAGTGCGCATACCGTTGTAATCGGGCGAGTTTCTACTTTCAGAAGCAACAGAAATTTTGCGGATTGGTGAATCCGTTCGTGAGATATGGCAGTTTGGAGGTAAGAAACGCTTGAGAAACTCAAAATTTTCGCAGTTCTGATGCTCGAAACGAATAACTGGAACGGCCTAGGGGAAAACTACACCTACCGTTGTAATCGGGCGAGTTTCTACTTTCAGATGCAACAGAAATTTTGCGGATTGGTCAATCCGTTCGCGAGATATGGCAGCTTGGAGGTAAGAAACGCTTGAGAAACTCAAAATTTTCGCAGTTCTGATGCTCGACACGAATAACTAGAACGGCCTAGGGGAAAAGTGCGCATACCGTTGTAATCGGGCGAGTTTCTACTTTCAGAAGCAACAGAAATTTTGCGGATTGGTCAATCCGTTCGCAAGATATGGCAGTTTGGAGATAAGAAACGCTTGAGAAACTCAAAATTTTCGCAGATCTGATGCTCGAAACGAATAACAAGAACGGCCTAGGGGAAAAGTGCGCATACCGTTGTAATCGGTCGAGTTTCTACTTTCAGGTGCAACAGAAATTTTGCGGATTGGTTAATCCGTTCGCGAGATATGGCAGTTTGGAGGTAAGAAACGCTTGAGAAACTCAAAATTTTCGCAGTTCTGATGCTCGAAACGAATAACTGGAACGGCCTAGGGGAAAACTACACCCACCGTTGTAATCGGGCGAGTTTCTACTTTCAGATGCAACAGAAATTTTGCGGATTGATCAATCCGTTCGCGAGATATGGCAGTTTGGAGATAAGAAACGTTTGAGAAACTCAAAACTTTCGCAGTTTTGATGCTCGAAACGAGTAACTAGAACGGCCTAGGGGAAAAGTGCGCATACCGTTGTAATCGGGCGAGTTTCTACTTTCAGAAGCAACAGAAATTTTGCGGATTGGTCAATCCGTTCGCGAGATATGGCAGTTTGGAGGTAAGAAACGCTTCAGAAACTCAAAATTTTCGCAGTTCTGATGCTCGAAATGAATAACTGGAACGGCCTAGGGGAAAACTAAACCTACCGTTGTAATCGGGCGAGTTTCTACTTTCAGATGCAACAGAAATTTTGCGGATTGATCAATCCGTTCGCGAGATATGGCAGTTTGGAGATAAGAAACGCTTGAGAAACTCAAAATTTTCGCAGTTCTGATGCTCGAAACGAATAACAAGAACGGCCTAGGGGAAAAGTGCGCATACCGTTGTAATCGGGCGAGTTTCTACTTTCAGGTGCAACAGAAATTTTGCGGATTGGTTAATCCGTTCGCGAGATATGGCAGTTTGGAGGTAAGAAACGCTTGAGAAACTCAAAATTTTCGCAGTTCTGATGCTCGAAACGAATAACTAGAACGGCCTAGGGGAAAACTACACCTACCATTGTAATCGGGCGAGTTTCTACTTTCAGAAGCAACAGAAAT
This sequence comes from Ptiloglossa arizonensis, assembly GCF_051014685.1. Lineage (NCBI taxonomy): Eukaryota > Metazoa > Arthropoda > Insecta > Hymenoptera > Colletidae > Ptiloglossa > Ptiloglossa arizonensis. The sequence goes on from NW_027479331.1 coordinate 64,001, forward strand.
TTTGCGGTTTGGTCAATCCGTTCGCGAGATATGGCAGTTTGGAGGTAAGAAACGCTTCAGAAACTCAAAATTTTCGCAGTTCTGATGCTCGAAATGAATAACTGGAACGGCCTAGGGGAAAACTACACCTACCGTTGTAATCGGGCGAGTTTCTACTTTCAGATGCAACAGAAATTTTGCGGATTGGTCAATCCGTTCGCGAGATATGGCAGTTTGGAGGTAAGAAACGCTTGAGAAACTCAACAATTTCGCATTTCTGATGCTCGATACGAATAACTAGAACAGCCTAGGGGAAAAGTGCGCATACCGTTGTAATCGGGCGAGTTTCTACTTTCAGAAGCAACAGAAATTTTGCGGATTGGTGAATCCGTTCGTGAGATATGGCAGTTTGGAGGTAAGAAACGCTTGAGAAACTCAAAATTTTCGCAGTTCTGATGCTCGAAACGAATAACTGGAACGGCCTAGGGGAAAACTACACCTACCGTTGTAATCGGGCGAGTTTCTACTTTCAGATGCAACAGAAATTTTGCGGATTGGTCAATCCGTTCGCGAGATATGGCAGCTTGGAGGTAAGAAACGCTTGAGAAACTCAAAATTTTCGCAGTTCTGATGCTCGACACGAATAACTAGAACGGCCTAGGGGAAAAGTGCGCATACCGTTGTAATCGGGCGAGTTTCTACTTTCAGAAGCAACAGAAATTTTGCGGATTGGTCAATCCGTTCGCAAGATATGGCAGTTTGGATATAAGAAACGCTTGAGAAACTCAAAATTTTCGCAGATCTGATGCTCGAAACGAATAACAAGAACGGCCTAGGGGAAAAGTGCGCATACCGTTGTAATCGGTCGAGTTTCTACTTTCAGGTGCAACAGAAATTTTGCGGATTGGTTAATCCGTTCGCGAGATATGGCAGTTTGGAGGTAAGAAACGCTTGAGAAACTCAAAATTTTCGCAGTTCTGATGCTCGAAACGAATAACTGGAACGGCCTAGGGGAAAACTACACCCACCGTTGTAATCGGGCGAGTTTCTACTTTCAGATGCAACAGAAATTTTGCGGATTGATCAATCCGTTCGCGAGATATGGCAGTTTGGAGATAAGAAACGTTTGAGAAACTCAAAACTTTCGCAGTTTTGATGCTCGAAACGAGTAACTAGAACGGCCTAGGGGAAAAGTGCGCATACCGTTGTAATCGGGCGAGTTTCTACTTTCAGAAGCAACAGAAATTTTGCGGATTGGTCAATCCGTTCGCGAGATATGGCAGTTTGGAGGTAAGAAACGCTTCAGAAACTCAAAATTTTCGCAGTTCTGATGCTCGAAATGAATAACTGGAACGGCCTAGGGGAAAACTAAACCTACCGTTGTAATCGGGCGAGTTTCTACTTTCAGATGCAACAGAAATTTTGCGGATTGATCAATCCGTTCGCGAGATATGGCAGTTTGGAGATAAGAAACGCTTGAGAAACTCAAAATTTTCGCAGTTCTGATGCTCGAAACGAATAACAAGAACGGCCTAGGGGAAAAGTGCGCATACCGTTGTAATCGGGCGAGTTTCTACTTTCAGGTGCAACAGAAATTTTGCGGATTGGTTAATCCGTTCGCGAGATATGGCAGTTTGGAGGTAAGAAACGCTTGAGAAACTCAAAATTTTCGCAGTTCTGATGCTCGAAACGAATAACTAGAACGGCCTAGGGGAAAACTACACCTACCATTGTAATCGGGCGAGTTTCTACTTTCAGAAGCAACAGAAATTTTGCGGTTTGGTCAATCCGTTCGCGAGATATGGCAGTTTGGAGGTAAGAAACGCTTCAGAAACTCAAAATTTTCGCAGTTCTGATGCTCGAAATGAATAACTGGAACGGCCTAGGGGAAAACTACACCTACCGTTGTAATCGGGCGAGTTTCTACTTTCAGATGCAACAGAAATTTTGCGGATTGGTCAATCCGTTCGCGAGATATGGCAGTTTGGAGGTAAGAAACGCTTGAGAAACTCAACAATTTCGCATTTCTGATGCTCGATACGAATATTTGAACAGCCTAGGGGAAAAGTGCGCATACCGTTGTAATCGGGCGAGTTTCTACTTTCAGATGCAACAGAAATTTTGCGGATTGGTGAATCCGTTCGTGAGATATGGCAGTTTGGAGGTAAGAAACGCTTGAGAAACTCAAAATTTTCGCAGTTCTGATGCTCGAAATGAATAACTGGAACGGCCTAGGGGAAAACTACACCTCCCGTTGTAATCGGGCGAGTTTCTACTTTCAGATGCAACAGAAATTTTGCGGATTGATCAATCCGTTCGCGAGATATGGCAGTTTGGAGATAAGAAACGCTTGAGAAACTCAAAATTTTCGCAGTTCTGATGCTCGAAACGAATAACAAGGACGGCCTAGGGGAAAAGTGCACATACCGTTGTAATTGGGCGAGTTTCTACTTTCAGATGCAACAGAAGTTTTGCGGATTGGTCAATCCGTTCGCGAGATATGGCAGTTTGGAAGTAAGAAACGCTTGAGAAACTCAAAATTTTCGCATTTTTGATGCTCGAAACGAATAACTAGAACGGCCTAGGGGGAAAGTGCGCATACCGTTGTAATCGGGCGAGTTTCTACTTTCAGGTGCAACAGAAATTTTGCGGATTGGTTAATCCGTTCGCGAGATATGGCAGTTTGGAGGTAAGAAACGCTTGAGAAACTCAAAATTTTCGCAGTTCTGGTGCTCGAGACGAATAACTGGAACGGCCTAGGGGAAAACTACACCTACCGTTGTAATCGGGCGAGTTTCTACTTTCAGATGCAACAGAAATTTTGCGGATTGATCAATCCGTTCGCGAGATATGGCAGTTTGGAGATAAGAAACGCTTGAGAAACTCAAAATTTTCGCAGTTCTGATGCTCGAAACGAATAACAAGAACGGCCTAGGGGAAAAGTGCGCATACCGTTGTAATCGGGCGAGTTTCTACTTTCAGAAGCAACAGAAATTTTGCGGATTGGTCAATCCGTTCGCGAGATATGGCAGTTTGGAGGTAAGAAACGCTTGAGAGACTCAAAATTTTCGCAGTTCTGATGCTCGAAATGAATAACTGGAACGGCCTAGGGGAAAACTACACCTACCGTTGTAATCGGGCGAGTTTCTACTTTGAGATGCAACAGAAATTTTGCGGATTGATCAATCCGTTCGCGAGATATGGCAGTTTGGAGGTAAGAAACGCTTGAGAAACTCAAAATTTTCGCAGTTCTGATGCTCGACACGAATAACTAGAACGGCCTAGGGGAAAAGTACGCATACCGTTGTAATCGGGCGAGTTTCTACTTTCAGAAGCAACAGAAATTTTGCGGATTGGTCAATCCGTTCGCGAGATATGGCAGTTTGGAGGTAAGAAACGCTTGAGAGACTCAAAATTTTCGCAGTTCTGATGCTCGAAATGAATAACTGGAACGGCCTAGGGGAAAACTACACCTACCGTTGTAATCGGGCGAGTTTCTACTTTCAGATGCAACAGAAATTTTGCGGATTGATCAATCCGTTCGCGAGATATGGCAGTTTGGAGATAAGAAACGCTTGAGAAACTCAAAATTTTCGCAGTTCTGATGCTCGAAACGAATAACAAGAATGGCCTAGGGGAAAAGTGCGCATACCGTTGTAATCGGGCGAGTTTCTACTTTCAGGTGCAACAGAAATTTTGCGGATTGGTTAATCCGTTCGCGAGATATGGCAGTTTGGAGGTAAGAAACGCTTGAGAAACTCAAAATTTTCGCAGTTCTGATGCTCGAAACGAATAACTAGAACGGCCTAGGGGAAAACTACACCTACCATTGTAATCGGGCGAGTTTCTACTTTCAGAAGCAACAGAAATTTTGCGGTTTGGTCAATCCGTTCGCGAGATATGGCAGTTTGGAGGTAAGAAACGCTTCAGAAACTCAAAATTTTCGCAGTTCTGATGCTCGAAATGAATAACTGGAACGGCCTAGGGGAAAACTACACCTACCGTTGTAATCGGGCGAGTTTCTACTTTCAGATGCAACAGAAATTTTGCGGATTTGTCAATCCGTTCGCGAGATATGGCAGTTTGGAGGTAAGAAACGCTTGAGAAACTCAACAATTTCGCATTTCTGATGCTCGATACGAATAACTAGAACAGCCTAGGGGAAAAGTGCGCATACCGTTGTAATCGGGCGAGTTTCTACTTTCAGAAGCAACAGAAATTTTGCGGATTGGTGAATCCGTTCGTGAGATATGGCAGTTTGGAGGTAAGAAACGCTTGAGAAACTCAAAATTTTCGCAGTTCTGATGCTCGAAATGAATAACTGGAACGGCCTAGGGGAAAACTACACCTCCCGTTGTAATCGGGCGAGTTTCTACTTTCAGATGCAACAGAAATTTTGCGGATTGATCAATCCGTTCGCGAGATATGGCAGTTTGGAGATAAGAAACGCTTGAGAAACTCAAAATTTTCGCAGTTCTGATGCTCGAAACGTATAACAAGGACGGCCTAGGGGAAAAGTGCACATACCGTTGTAATTGGGCGAGTTTCTACTTTCAGATGCAACAGAAGTTTTGCGGATTGGTCAATCCGTTCGCGAGATATGGCAGTTTGGAAGTAAGAAACGCTTGAGAAACTCAAAATTTTCGCATTTTTGATGCTCGAAACGAATAACTAGAACGGCCTAGGGGGAAAGTGCTGCATACCGTTGTAATCGGGCGAGTATCTACTTTTAGATGCAACAGAAATTTTGCGGATTTGTCAATCCTTTCGCGAGATATGGCAGTTTGGAGATAAGAAACGCTTGAGAAACTCAAAATTTTCGCAGTTCTGATGCTCGAAACGAATGACTAGAACGGCCTAGGGGAGAAGTACGCATACCGTTGTAATCGGGAGAGTTTCTACTTTCAGATGCAACAGAAATTTTGCCGATCGGTCAATCCGTTCGCGAGATATGGCAGTTTGGAGGTAAGAAAAGCTTGAGAAACTCAAAATTTTCGCAGTTCTGATGCTCGAAACGAATAACTAAACGGCCTAGGGGAAAACTACACCTACCGTTGTAATCGGGCGAGTTTCTACTTTCAGAAGCAACAGAAATTTTGCGGTTTGGTCAATCCGTTCGAGAGATATGGCAGTTTGGAGGTAAGAAACGCTTGAGAAACTCAAAATTTTCGCAGTTCTGATGCTCGAAACGAATAACTAGAACGGCCTAGGGGAAAACTACACCTACCGTTGTAATCGGGCGAGTTTCTACTTTCAGAAGCAACAGAAATTTTGCGGATTGGTCAATCCGTTCGCGAGATGTGGCAGTTTGGAGGTAAGAAACGCTTCAGAAACTCAAAATTTTCGCAGTTCTGATGCTCGAAGTGAATAACAAGAACGGCCTAGGGGAAAAGTGCGCATACCGTTGTAATCGGGCGAGTTTCTACTTTCAGAAGCAACAGAAATTTTGCGGATTGGTCAATCCGTTCGCGAGATATGGTAGTTTGGAGGTAAGAAACGCTTGAGAGACTCAAAATTTTCGCAGTTCTGATGCTCGAAATGAATAACTGGAACGGCCTAGGGGAAAACTACACCTACCGTTGTAATCGGGCGAGTTTCTACTTTCAGATGCAACAGAAATTTTGCGGATTGATCAATCCGTTCGCGAGATATGGCAGTTTGGAGATAAGAAACGCTTGAGAAACTCAAAATTTTCGCAGTTCTGATGCTCGAAACGAATAACAAGAACGGCCTAGGGGAAAAGTGCGCATACCGTTGTAATCGGGCGAGTTTCTACTTTCAGGTGCAACAGAAATTTTGCCGATTGGTCAATCCGTTCGCGAGATATGGCAGTTTGGAGGTAAGAAACGCTTGAGAAACTCAAAATTTTCGCAGTTCTGATGCTCGAAACGAATAACTAGAACGGCCTAGGGGAAAACTACACCCACCGTTGTAATCGGGCGAGTTTCTACTTTCAGAAGCAACAGAAATTTTGCGGATTGGTCAATCCGTTCGCGAGATATGGCAGTTTGGAGGTAAGAAAGGCTTCAGAAACTCAAAATTTTCGCAGTTCTGATGCTCGAAATGAATAACTGGAACGGCCTAGGGGAAAACTACACCTACCGTTGTAATCGGGCGAGTTTCTACTTTCAGATGCAACAGAAATTTTGCGGATTGGTCAATCCGTTCGCGAGGTATGGCAGTTTGGAGGTAAGAAACGCTTGAGAAACTCAAAATTTTCGCAGTTCTGATGCTCGACACGAATAACAAGAACGGCCTAGGGTAAAAGTGCGCATACCGTTGTAATCGGGCGAGTTTCTACTTTCAGGTGCAACAGAAATTTTGCGGATTGGTTAATCCGTTCGCGAGATATGGCAGTTTGGAGGTAAGAAACGCTTGAGAAACTCAAAATTTTCGCAGTTCTGATGCTCGAAACGAATAACTAGAACGGCCTAGGGGAAAACTACACCTACCGTTGTAATCGGGCGAGTTTCTACTTTCAGAAGCAACAGAAATTTTGCGGTTTGGTCAATCCGTTCGAGAGATATGGCAGTTTGGAGGTAAGAAACGCTTGAGAAACTCAAAATTTTCGCAGTTCTGATGCTCGAAACGAATAACTAGAACGGCCTAGGGGAAAACTACACCTACCGTTGTAATCGGGCGAGTTTCTACTTTCAGAAGCAACAGAAATTTTGCGGATTGGTCAATCCGTTCGCGGGATGTGGCAGTTTGGAGGTAAGAAACGCTTCAGGAACTCAAAATTTTCGCAGTTCTGATGCTCGAAATGAATAACAAGAACGGCCTAGGGGAAAAGTGCGCATACCGTTGTAATCGGGCGAGTTTCTACTTTCAGAAGCAGCAGAAATTTTGCGGATTGGTCAATCCGTTCGCGAGATATGGCAGTTTGGAGGTAAGAAACGCTTGAGAGACTCAAAATTTTCGCAGTTCTGATGCTCGAAATGAATAACTGGAACGGCCTAGGGGAAAACTACACCTACCGTTGTAATCGGGCGAGTTTCTACTTTCAGATGCAACAGAAATTTTGCGGATTGATCAATCCGTTCGCGAGATATGGCAGTTTGGAGATAAGAAACGCTTGAGAAACTCAAAATTTTCGCAGTTCTGATGCTCGAAACGAATAACAAGAACGGCCTAGGGGAAAAGTGCGCATACCGTTGTAATCGGGCGAGTTTCTACTTTCAGGTGCAACAGAAATTTTGCCGATTGGTCAATCCGTTCGCGAGATATGGCAGTTTGGAGGTAAGAAACGCTTGAGAAACTCAAAATTTTCGCAGTTCTGATGCTCGAAACGAATAACTAGAACGGCCTAGGGGAAAACTACACCCACCGTTGTAATCGGGCGAGTTTCTACTTTCAGAAGCAACAGAAATTTTGCGGATTGGTCAATCCGTTCGCGAGATATGGCAGTTTGGAGGTAAGAAAGGCTTCAGAAACTCAAAATTTTCGCAGTTCTGATGCTCGAAATGAATAACTGGAACGGCCTAGGGGAAAACTACACCTACCGTTGTAATCGGGCGAGTTTCTACTTTCAGATGCAACAGAAATTTTGCGGATTGGTCAATCCGTTCGCGAGGTATGGCAGTTTGGAGGTAAGAAACGCTTGAGAAACTCAAAATTTTCGCAGTTCTGATGCTCGACACGAATAACAAGAACGGCCTAGGGGAAAAGTGCGCATACCGTTGTAATCGGGCGAGTTTCTACTTTCAGGTGCAACAGAAATTTTGCGGATTGGTTAATCCGTTCGCGAGATATGGCAGTTTGGAGGTAAGAAACGCTTGAGAAACTCAAAATTTTCGCAGTTCTGATGCTCGAAACGAATAACTAGAACGGCCTAGGGGAAAACTACACCTACCGTTGTAATCGGGCGAGTTTCTACTTTCAGAAGCAACAGAAATTTTGCGGTTTGGTCAATCCGTTCGAGAGATATGGCAGTTTGGAGGTAAGAAACGCTTGAGAAACTCAAAATTTTCGCAGTTCTGATGCTCGAAACGAATAACTAGAACGGCCTAGGGGAAAACTACACCTACCGTTGTAATCGGGCGAGTTTCTACTTTCAGAAGCAACAGAAATTTTGCGGATTGGTCAATCCGTTCGCGAGATGTGGCAGTTTGGAGGTAAGAAACGCTTCAGAAACTCAAAATTTTCGCAGTTCTGATGCTCGAAATGAATAACAAGAACGGCCTAGGGGAAAAGTGCGCATACCGTTGTAATCGGGCGAGTTTCTACTTTCAGAAGCAACAGAAATTTTGCGGATTGGTCAATCCGTTCGCGAAATATGGCAGTTTGGAGGTAAGAAAGGCTTCAGAAACTCAAAATTTTCGCAGTTCTGATGCTCGGAATGAATAACTGGAACGGCCTAGGGGAAAACTACACCTACCCTTGTAATCGGGCGAGTTTCTACTTTCAGATGCAACAGAAATTTTGCGGATTGGTCAATCCGTTCGCGAGGTATGGCAGTTTGGAGGTAAGAAACGCTTGAGAAACTCAAAATTTTCGCAGTTCTGATGCTCGACACGAATAACAAGAACGGCCTAGGGGAAAAGTGCGCATACCGTTGTAATCGGGAGAGTTTCTACTTTCAGATGCAACAGAAATTTTGCCGATCGGTCAATCCGTTCGCGAGATATGGCAGTTTGGAGGTAAGAAACGCTTGAGAAACTCAAAATTTTCGCAGTTCTGATGCTCGAAACGAATAACTAGAACGGCCTAGGGGAAAACTACACCTACAGTTGTAATCGGGCGAGTTTCTACTTTCAGAAGCAACAGAAATTTTGCGGATTGGTCAATCCGTTCGCGAGATATGGCAGTTTGGAGATAAGAAACGCTTGAGAAACTCAAAATTTTCGCAGTTCTGATGCTCGAAACGAATAACAAGAACGGCCTAGGGGAAAAGTGCGCATACCGTTGTAATCGGGCGAGTTTCTACTTTCAGGTGCAACAGAAATTTTGCGGATTGGTTAATCCGTTCGCGAGATATGGCAGTTTGGAGGTAAGAAACGCTTGAGAAACTCAAAATTCTCGCAGTTCTGATGCTCGAAACGAATAACTAGAACGGCCTAGGGGAAAACTACACCTACCGTTGTAATCGGGCGAGTTTCTACTTTCAGAAGCAACAGAAATTTTGCGGTTTGGTCAATCCGTTCGGGAGATATGGCAGTTTGGAGGTAAGAAACGCTTCAGAAACTCAAAATTTTCGCAGTTCTGATGCTCGAAATGAATAACTGGAACGGCCTAGGGGAAAAGTGCTCATACCGCTGTAATCGGGCGAGTTTCTACTTTCAGATGCAGCAGAAATTTTGCGGATTGGTCAATCCATTCGCGAGTTATGGCAGTTTGGAGATAAGAAACGCTTGAGAAACTCAAAATTTTCGCAGTTCTGATGCTCGAAACGAATGACTAGAACGGCCTAGGGGAGAAGTACGCATACCGTTGTAATCGGGAGAGTTTCTACTTTCAGATGCAACAGAAATTTTGCCGATTGGACAATCCGTTCGCGAGATATGGCAGTTTGGAGGTAAGAAACGCTTGAGAAACTCAAAATTTTCGCAGTTCTGATGCTCGAAACGAATAACTAGAACGGCCTAGGGGAGAAGTACGCATACCGTTGTAATCGGGAGAGTTTCTACTTTCAGATGCAACAGAAATTTTGCCGATTGGACAATCCGTTCGCGAGATATGGCAGTTTGGAGGTAAGAAACGCTTGAGAAACTCAAAATTTTCGCAGTTCTGATGCTCGAAACGAATAACTAGAACGGCCTAGGGGAAAACTACACCTACCGTTGTAATCGGGCGAGTTTCTACTTTCAGAAGCAACAGAAATTTTGCGGTTTGGTCAATCCGTTCGCGAGATATGGCAGTTTGGAGGTAAGAAACGCTTGAGAAACTCAAAATTTTCGCAGTTCTGATGCTCGAAACGAATAACTAGAACGGCCTAGGGGAAAACTACACCTACCTTTGTAATCGGGCGAGTTTCTACTTTCAGAAGCAACAGAAATTTTGCGGTTTGGTCAATCCGTTCGAGAGATATGGCAGTTTGGAGGTAAGAAACGCTTGAGAAACTCAAAATTTTCGCAGTTCTGATGCTCGAAACGAATAACTAGAACGGCCTAGGGGAAAACTACACCTACCGTTGTAATCGGGCGAGTTTCTGCTTTCAGAAGCAACAGAAATTTTGCGGATTGGTCAATCCGTTCGCGAGATGTGGCAGTTTGGAGGTAAGAAACGCTTCAGAAACTCAAAATTTTCGCAGTTCTGATGCTCGAAATGAATAACTGGAACGGCCTAGGGGAAAACTACACCTACCGTTGTAATCGGGCGAGTTTCTACTTTCAGATGCAACAGAAATTTTGCGGATTGGTCAATCCGTTCGCGAGATATGGCAGTTTGGAGGTAAGAAACGCTTGAGATATTCAAAATTTTCGCAGTTCTGATACTCGACACGAATAACTAGAACGGCCTAGGGGTAAAGTGCGCATACCGTTGTAATCGGGCGAGTTTCTACTTTCAGAAGCAACAGAAATTTTGCGGATTGATCAATCCGTTCGCAAGATATGGCAGTTTGGAGATAAGAAACGCTTGAGAAACTCAAAATTTTCGCAGTTATGATGCTCGAAACGAATAACAAGAACGGCCTAGGGGAAAAGTGCGCATACCGTTGTAATCGGGCGAGTTTCTACTTTCAGGTGCAACAGAAATTTTGCGGATTGGTTAATCCGTTCGCGAGATATGGCAGTTTGGAGGTAAGAAACGTTTGAGAAACTCAAAATTTTCGCAGTTCTGATGCTCGAAACGAATAACTAGAACGGCCTAGGGGAAAACTACACCTACCGTTGTAATCGGGCGAGTTTCTACTTTCAGAAGCAACAGAAATTTTGCCGTTTGGTCAATCCGTTCGCGAGATATGGCAGTTTGGAGGTAAGAAACGCTTGAGAAACTCAAAATTTTCGCAGTTCTGATGCTCGGCACGAATAACTAGAACGGCCTAGGGGAAAAGTGCGCATACCGTTGTAATGGGGCGAGTTTCTACTTTCAAAAGCAACAGAAATTTTGCGGATTGGTCAATCCGTTCGCGAGATATGGCAGTTTGGAGGTAAGAAACGCTTGAGAGACTCAAAATTTTCGCAGTTCTGATGCTCGAAACGAATAACAAGAACGGCCTAGGGGAAAAGTGCGCATACCGTTGTAATCGGGCGAGTTTCTACTTTCAGGTGCAACAGAAATTTTGCGGATTGATCAATCCGTTCGCGAGATATGGCAGTTTGGAGATAAGAAACGCTTGAGAAACTCAAAATTTTCGCAGTTCTGATGCTCGAAACGAATAACAAGAACGGCCTAGGGGAAAAGTGCGCATACCGTTGTAATCGGGCGAGTTTCTACTTTCAGGTGCAACAGAAATTTTGCGATTGGTTAATCCGTTCGCGAGTTATGGCAGTTTGGAGGTAAGAAACGCTTGAGAAACTCAAAATTTTCGCAGTTCTGATGCTCGAAACGAATAACTAGAACGGCCTAGGGGAAAACTACACCTACCATTGTAATCGGGCGAGTTTCTACTTTCAGAAGCAACAGAAATTTTGCGGTTTGGTCAATCCGTTCGCGAGATATGGCAGTTTGGAGGTAAGAAACGCTTCAGAAACTCAAAATTTTCGCAGTTCTGATGCTCGAAATGAATAACTGGAACGGCCTAGGGGAAAAGTGCTCATACCGTTGTAATCGGGCGAGTTTCTACTTTCAGATGCAGCAGAAATTTTGCGGATTGGTCAATCCTTTCGCGAGTTATGGCAGTTTGGAGATAAGAAACGCTTGAGAAACTCAAAATTTTCGCAGTTCTGATGCTCGAAACGAATGACTAGAACGGCCTAGGGGAGAAGTACGCATACCGTTGTAATCGGGAGAGTTTCTACTTTCAGATGCAACAGAAATTTTGCCGATTGGACAATCCGTTCGCGAGATATGGCAGTTTGGAGGTAAGAAACGCTTGAGAAACTCAAAATTTTCGCAGTTCTGATGCTCGAAACGAATAACTAGAACGGCCTAGGGGAAAACTACACCTACCGTTGTAATCGGGCGAGTTTCTACTTTCAGAAGCAACAGAAATTTTGCGGTTTGGTCAATCCGTTCGCGAGATATGGCAGTTTGGAGGTAAGAAACGCTTGAGAAACTCAAAATTTTCGCAGTTCTGATGCTCGAAACGAATAACTAGAACGGCCTAGGGGAAAACTACACCTACCGTTGTAATCGGGCGAGTTTCTGCTTTCAGAAGCAACAGAAATTTTGCGGATTGGTCAATCCGTTCGCGAGATGTGGCAGTTTGGAGGTAAGAAACGCTTCAGAAACTCAAAATTTTCGCAGTTCTGATGCTCGAAATGAATAACTGGAACGGCCTAGGGGAAAACTACACCTACCGTTGTAATCGGGCGAGTTTCTACTTTCAGATGCAACAGAAATTTTGCGGATTGGTCAATCCGTTCGCGAGATATGGCAGTTTGGAGGTAAGAAACGCTTGAGAAACTCAAAATTTTCGCAGTTCTGATGCTCGACACAAATAACTAGAACGGCCTAGGGGAAAAGTGCGCATACCGTTGTAATCGGGCGAGTTTCTACTTTCAGAAGCAACAGAAATTTTGCGGATTGGTCAATCCGTTCGCGAGATATGGCAGTTTGGAGGTAAGAAACGCTTGAGAGACTCAAAATTTTCGCAGTTCTGATGCTCGAAATGAATAACTGGAACGGCCTAGGGGAAAACTACACCTACCATTGTAATCGGGCGAGTTTCTACTTTCAGAAGCAACAGAAATTTTGCGGTTTGGTCAATCCGTTCGCGAGATATGGCAGTTTGGAGGTAAGAAACGCTTGAGAAACTCAAAATTTTCGCAGTTCTAATGCTCGACACGAATAACAAGGACGGCCTAGGGGAAATGTGCGCATACCGTTGTAATCGGGCGAGTTTCTACTTCCAGGTGCAACAGAAATTTTGCCGATTGGTCAATCCGTTCGCGAGATATGGCAGTTTGGAGGTAAGAAACGCTTGAGAAACTCAAAATTTTCGCAGTTCTGATGCTCGAAACGAATAACTAGAACGGCCTAGGGGAAAACTACACCCACCGTTGTAATCGGGCGAGTTTCTACTTTCAGAAGCAACAGAAATTTTGCGGATTGGTCAATCCGTTCGCGAGATATGGCAGTTTGGAGGTAAGAAAGGCTTCAGAAACTCAAAATTTTCGCAGTTCTGATGCTCGAAATGAATAACTGGAACGGCCTAGGGGAAAACTACACCTACCGTTGTAATCGGGCGAGTTTCTACTTTCAGATGCAACAGAAATTTTGCGGATTGGTCAATCCGTTCGCGAGGTATGGCAGTTTGGAGGTAAGAAACGCTTGAGAAACTCAAAATTTTCGCAGTTCTGATGCTCGACACGAATAACAAGAACGGCCTAGGGGAAAAGTGCGCATACCGTTGTAATCGGGCGAGTTTCTACTTTCAGGTGCAACAGAAATTTTGCGGATTGGTTAATCCGTTCGCGAGATATGGCAGTTTGGAGGTAAGAAACGCTTGAGAAACTCAAAATTTTCGCAGTTCTGATGCTCGAAACGAATAACTAGAACGGCCTAGGGGAAAACTACACCTACCGTTGTAATCGGGCGAGTTTCTACTTTCAGAAGCAACAGAAATTTTGCGGTTTGGTCAATCCGTTCGAGAGATATGGCAGTTTGGAGGTAAGAAACGCTTGAGAAACTCAAAATTTTCGCAGTTCTGATGCTCGAAACGAATAACTAGAACGGCCTAGGGGAAAACTACACCTACCGTTGTAATCGGGCGAGTTTCTACTTTCAGAAGCAACAGAAATTTTGCGGATTGGTCAATCCGTTCGCGAGATGTGGCAGTTTGGAGGTAAGAAACGCTTCAGAAACTCAAAATTTTCGCAGTTCTGATGCTCGAAGTGAATAACAAGAACGGCCTAGGGGAAAAGTGCGCATACCGTTGTAATCGGGCGAGTTTCTACTTTCAGAAGCAACAGAAATTTTGCGGATTGGTCAATCCGTTCGCGAGATATGGTAGTTTGGAGGTAAGAAACGCTTGAGAGACTCAAAATTTTCGCAGTTCTGATGCTCGAAATGAATAACTGGAACGGCCTAGGGGAAAACTACACCTACCGTTGTAATCGGGCGAGTTTCTACTTTCAGATGCAACAGAAATTTTGCGGATTGATCAATCCGTTCGCGAGATATGGCAGTTTGGAGATAAGAAACGCTTGAGAAACTCAAAATTTTCGCAGTTCTGATGCTCGAAACGAATAACAAGAACGGCCTAGGGGAAAAGTGCGCATACCGTTGTAATCGGGCGAGTTTCTACTTTCAGGTGCAACAGAAATTTTGCCGATTGGTCAATCCGTTCGCGAGATATGGCAGTTTGGAGGTAAGAAACGCTTGAGAAACTCAAAATTTTCGCAGTTCTGATGCTCGAAACGAATAACTAGAACGGCCTAGGGGAAAACTACACCCACCGTTGTAATCGGGCGAGTTTCTACTTTCAGAAGCAACAGAAATTTTGCGGATTGGTCAATCCGTTCGCGAGATATGGCAGTTTGGAGGTAAGAAAGGCTTCAGAAACTCAAAATTTTCGCAGTTCTGATGCTCGAAATGAATAACTGGAACGGCCTAGGGGAAAACTACACCTACCGTTGTAATCGGGCGAGTTTCTACTTTCAGATGCAACAGAAATTTTGCGGATTGGTCAATCCGTTCGCGAGGTATGGCAGTTTGGAGGTAAGAAACGCTTGAGAAACTCAAAATTTTCGCAGTTCTGATGCTCGACACGAATAACAAGAACGGCCTAGGGTAAAAGTGCGCATACCGTTGTAATCGGGCGAGTTTCTACTTTCAGGTGCAACAGAAATTTTGCGGATTGGTTAATCCGTTCGCGAGATATGGCAGTTTGGAGGTAAGAAACGCTTGAGAAACTCAAAATTTTCGCAGTTCTGATGCTCGAAACGAATAACTAGAACGGCCTAGGGGAAAACTACACCTACCGTTGTAATCGGGCGAGTTTCTACTTTCAGAAGCAACAGAAATTTTGCGGTTTGGTCAATCCGTTCGAGAGATATGGCAGTTTGGAGGTAAGAAACGCTTGAGAAACTCAAAATTTTCGCAGTTCTGATGCTCGAAACGAATAACTAGAACGGCCTAGGGGAAAACTACACCTACCGTTGTAATCGGGCGAGTTTCTACTTTCAGAAGCAACAGAAATTTTGCGGATTGGTCAATCCGTTCGCGGGATGTGGCAGTTTGGAGGTAAGAAACGCTTCAGGAACTCAAAATTTTCGCAGTTCTGATGCTCGAAATGAATAACAAGAACGGCCTAGGGGAAAAGTGCGCATACCGTTGTAATCGGGCGAGTTTCTACTTTCAGAAGCAGCAGAAATTTTGCGGATTGGTCAATCCGTTCGCGAGATATGGCAGTTTGGAGGTAAGAAACGCTTGAGAGACTCAAAATTTTCGCAGTTCTGATGCTCGAAATGAATAACTGGAACGGCCTAGGGGAAAACTACACCTACCGTTGTAATCGGGCGAGTTTCTACTTTCAGATGCAACAGAAATTTTGCGGATTGATCAATCCGTTCGCGAGATATGGCAGTTTGGAGATAAGAAACGCTTGAGAAACTCAAAATTTTCGCAGTTCTGATGCTCGAAACGAATAACAAGAACGGCCTAGGGGAAAAGTGCGCATACCGTTGTAATCGGGCGAGTTTCTACTTTCAGGTGCAACAGAAATTTTGCCGATTGGTCAATCCGTTCGCGAGATATGGCAGTTTGGAGGTAAGAAACGCTTGAGAAACTCAAAATTTTCGCAGTTCTGATGCTCGAAACGAATAACTAGAACGGCCTAGGGGAAAACTACACCCACCGTTGTAATCGGGCGAGTTTCTACTTTCAGAAGCAACAGAAATTTTGCGGATTGGTCAATCCGTTCGCGAGATATGGCAGTTTGGAGGTAAGAAAGGCTTCAGAAACTCAAAATTTTCGCAGTTCTGATGCTCGAAATGAATAACTGGAACGGCCTAGGGGAAAACTACACCTACCGTTGTAATCGGGCGAGTTTCTACTTTCAGATGCAACAGAAATTTTGCGGATTGGTCAATCCGTTCGCGAGGTATGGCAGTTTGGAGGTAAGAAACGCTTGAGAAACTCAAAATTTTCGCAGTTCTGATGCTCGACACGAATAACAAGAACGGCCTAGGGGAAAAGTGCGCATACCGTTGTAATCGGGCGAGTTTCTACTTTCAGGTGCAACAGAAATTTTGCGGATTGGTTAATCCGTTCGCGAGATATGGCAGTTTGGAGGTAAGAAACGCTTGAGAAACTCAAAATTTTCGCAGTTCTGATGCTCGAAACGAATAACTAGAACGGCCTAGGGGAAAACTACACCTACCGTTGTAATCGGGCGAGTTTCTACTTTCAGAAGCAACAGAAATTTTGCGGTTTGGTCAATCCGTTCGAGAGATATGGCAGTTTGGAGGTAAGAAACGCTTGAGAAACTCAAAATTTTCGCAGTTCTGATGCTCGAAACGAATAACTAGAACGGCCTAGGGGAAAACTACACCTACCGTTGTAATCGGGCGAGTTTCTACTTTCAGAAGCAACAGAAATTTTGCGGATTGGTCAATCCGTTCGCGAGATGTGGCAGTTTGGAGGTAAGAAACGCTTCAGAAACTCAAAATTTTCGCAGTTCTGATGCTCGAAATGAATAACAAGAACGGCCTAGGGGAAAAGTGCGCATACCGTTGTAATCGGGCGAGTTTCTACTTTCAGAAGCAACAGAAATTTTGCGGATTGGTCAATCCGTTCGCGAAATATGGCAGTTTGGAGGTAAGAAAGGCTTCAGAAACTCAAAATTTTCGCAGTTCTGATGCTCGGAATGAATAACTGGAACGGCCTAGGGGAAAACTACACCTACCCTTGTAATCGGGCGAGTTTCTACTTTCAGATGCAACAGAAATTTTGCGGATTGGTCAATCCGTTCGCGAGGTATGGCAGTTTGGAGGTAAGAAACGCTTGAGAAACTCAAAATTTTCGCAGTTCTGATGCTCGACACGAATAACAAGAACGGCCTAGGGGAAAAGTGCGCATACCGTTGTAATCGGGAGAGTTTCTACTTTCAGATGCAACAGAAATTTTGCCGATCGGTCAATCCGTTCGCGAGATATGGCAGTTTGGAGGTAAGAAACGCTTGAGAAACTCAAAATTTTCGCAGTTCTGATGCTCGAAACGAATAACTAGAACGGCCTAGGGGAAAACTACACCTACAGTTGTAATCGGGCGAGTTTCTACTTTCAGAAGCAACAGAAATTTTGCGGATTGGTCAATCCGTTCGCGAGATATGGCAGTTTGGAGATAAGAAACGCTTGAGAAACTCAAAATTTTCGCAGTTCTGATGCTCGAAACGAATAACAAGAACGGCCTAGGGGAAAAGTGCGCATACCGTTGTAATCGGGCGAGTTTCTACTTTCAGGTGCAACAGAAATTTTGCGGATTGGTTAATCCGTTCGCGAGATATGGCAGTTTGGAGGTAAGAAACGCTTGAGAAACTCAAAATTCTCGCAGTTCTGATGCTCGAAACGAATAACTAGAACGGCCTAGGGGAAAACTACACCTACCGTTGTAATCGGGCGAGTTTCTACTTTCAGAAGCAACAGAAATTTTGCGGTTTGGTCAATCCGTTCGGGAGATATGGCAGTTTGGAGGTAAGAAACGCTTCAGAAACTCAAAATTTTCGCAGTTCTGATGCTCGAAATGAATAACTGGAACGGCCTAGGGGAAAAGTGCTCATACCGCTGTAATCGGGCGAGTTTCTACTTTCAGATGCAGCAGAAATTTTGCGGATTGGTCAATCCATTCGCGAGTTATGGCAGTTTGGAGATAAGAAACGCTTGAGAAACTCAAAATTTTCGCAGTTCTGATGCTCGAAACGAATGACTAGAACGGCCTAGGGGAGAAGTACGCATACCGTTGTAATCGGGAGAGTTTCTACTTTCAGATGCAACAGAAATTTTGCCGATTGGACAATCCGTTCGCGAGATATGGCAGTTTGGAGGTAAGAAACGCTTGAGAAACTCAAAATTTTCGCAGTTCTGATGCTCGAAACGAATAACTAGAACGGCCTAGGGGAAAACTACACCTACCGTTGTAATCGGGCGAGTTTCTACTTTCAGAAGCAACAGAAATTTTGCGGTTTGGTCAATCCGTTCGCGAGATATGGCAGTTTGGAGGTAAGAAACGCTTGAGAAACTCAAAATTTTCGCAGTTCTGATGCTCGAAACGAATAACTAGAACGGCCTAGGGGAAAACTACACCTACCTTTGTAATCGGGCGAGTTTCTACTTTCAGAAGCAACAGAAATTTTGCGGTTTGGTCAATCCGTTCGAGAGATATGGCAGTTTGGAGGTAAGAAACGCTTGAGAAACTCAAAATTTTCGCAGTTCTGATGCTCGAAACGAATAACTAGAACGGCCTAGGGGAAAACTACACCTACCGTTGTAATCGGGCGAGTTTCTACTTTCAGAAGCAACAGAAATTTTGCGGATTGGTCAATCCGTTCGCGAGATGTGGCAGTTTGGAGGTAAGAAACGCTTCAGAAAATCAAAATTTTCGCAGTTCTGATGCTCGAAATGAATAACTGGAACGGCCTAGGGGAAAACTACACCTACCGTTGTAATCGGGCGAGTTTCTACTTTCAGATGCAACAGAAATTTTGCGGATTGGTCAATCCGTTCGCGAGGTATGGCAGTTTGGAAGTAAGAAACGCTTGAGAAACTCAAAATTTTCGCAGTTCTGATGCTCGACACGAATAACAAGAACGGCCTAGGGGAAAAGTGCGCATACCGTTGTAATCGGGCGAGTTTCTACTTTCAGGTGCAACAGAAATTTTGCGGATTGGTTAATCCGTTCGCGAGATATGGCAGTTTGGAGGTAAGAAACGCTTGAGAAACTCAAAATTTTCGCAGTTCTGATGCTCGAAACGAATAACTGGAACGGCCTAGGGGAAAACTACACCTACCGTTGTAATCGGGCGAGTTTCTACTTTCAGAAGCAACAGAAATTTTGCGGTTTGGTCAATCCGTTCGAGAGATATGGCAGTTTGGAGGTAAGAAACGCTTGAGAAACTCAAAATTTTCGCAGTTCTGATGCTCGAAACGAATAACTAGAACGGCCTAGGGGAAAACTACACCTACCGTTGTAATCGGGCGAGTTTCTACTTTCAGAAGCAACAGAAACTTTGCGGATTGGTCAATCCGTTCGCGAGATGTGGCAGTTTGGAGGTAAGAAACGCTTCAGAAACTCAAAATTTTCGCAGTTCTGATGCTCGAAATGAATAACAAGAACGGCCTAGGGGAAAAGTGCGCATACCGTTGTAATCGGGCGAGTTTCTACTTTCAGAAGCAACAGAAATTTTGCGGATTGGTCAATCCGTTCGCGAGATATGGCAGTTTGGAGATAAGAAACGCTTGAGAGACTCAAAATTTTCGCAGTTCTGATGCTCGAAATGAATAACTGGAACGGCCTAGGGGAAAACTACACCTACCGTTGTAATCGGGCGAGTTTCTACTTTCAGATGCAACAGAAATTTTGCGGATTGATCAATCCGTTCGCGAGATATGGCAGTTTGGAGATAAGAAACGCTTGAGAAACTCAAAATTTTCGCAGTTCTGATGCTCGAAACGAATAACAAGAACGGCCTAGGGGAAAAGTGCGCATACCGTTGTAATCGGGCGAGTTTCTACTTTCAGGTGCAACAGAAATTTTGCGGATTGGTTAATCCGTTCGAGAGATATGGCAGTTTGGAGGTAAGAAACGCTTGAGAAACTCAAAATTTTCGCAGTTCTGATGCTCGAAACGAATAACGAGAACGGCCTAGGGGAAAACTACACCTACCATTGTAATCGGGCGAGTTTCTACTTTCAGAAGCAACAGAAATTTTGCGGTTTGGTCAATCCGTTCGCGAGATATGGCAGTTTGGAGGTAAGAAACGCTTGAGAAACTCAAAATTTTCGCAGTTCTAATGCTCGACACGAATAACAAGGACGGCCTAGGGGAAAAGTGCGCATACCGTTGTAATCGGGCGAGTTTCTACTTTCAGATGCAACAGAAGTTTTGCGGATTGGTCAATCCGTTCGCGAGATATGGCAGTTTGGAGGTAAGAAACGCTTGAGAGACTCAAAATTTTCGCAGTTCTGATGCTCGAAATGAATAACTGGAACGGCCTATGGGAAAACTACACCTACCGTTGTAATCGGGCGAGTTTCTACTTTCAGATGCAACAGAAATTTTGCGGATTGATCAATCCGTTCGCGAGATATGGCAGTTTGGAGATAAGAAACGCTTGAGAAACTCAAAATTTTCGCAGTTCTGATGCTCGAAACGAATAACAAGAACGGCCTAGGGGAAAAGTGCGCATACCGTTGTAATCGGGCGAGTTTCTACTTTCAGATGCAACAGAAATTTTGCGGATTGATCAATCCGTTCGCGAGATATGGCAGTTTGGAGATAAGAAACGCTTGAGAAACTCAAAATTTTCGCAGTTCTGATGCTCGAAACGAATAACAAGAACGGCCTAGGGGAAAAGTGCGCATACCGTTGTAATCGGGCGAGTTTCTACTTTCAGGTGCAACAGAAATTTTGCCGATTGGTCAATCCGTTCGCGAGATATGGCAGTTTGGAGGTAAGAAACGCTTGAGAAACTCAAAATTTTCGCAGTTCTGATGCTCGAAACGAATAACTAGAACGGCCTAGGGGAAAACTACACCCACCGTTGTAATCGGGCGAGTTTCTACTTTCAGAAGCAACAGAAATTTTGCGGATTGGTCAATCCGTTCGCGAGATATGGCAGTTTGGAGGTAAGAAAGGCTTCAGAAACTCAAAATTTTCGCAGTTCTGATGCTCGAAATGAATAACTGGAACGGCCTAGGGGAAAACTACACCTACCGTTGTAATCGGGCGAGTTTCTACTTTCAGATGCAACAGAAATTTTGCGGATTGGTCAATCCGTTGGCGAGGTATGGCAGTTTGGAGGTAAGAAACGCTTGAGAAACTCAAAATTTTCGCAGTTCTGATGCTCGACACGAATAACAAGAACGGCCTAGGGGAAAAGTGCGCATACCGTTGTAATCGGGCGTGTTTCTACTTTCAGGTGCAACAGAAATTTTGCGGATTGGTTAATCCGTTCGCGAGATATGGCAGTTTGGAGGTAAGAAACGCTTGAGAAACTCAAAATTTTCGCAGTTCTGATGCTCGAAACGAATAACTAGAACGGCCTAGGGGAAAACTACACCTACCGTTGTAATCGGGCGAGTTTCTACTTTCAGAAGCAACAGAAATTTTGCGGTTTGGTCAATCCGTTCGAGAGATATGTCAGTTTGGAGGTAAGAAACGCTTGAGAAACTCAAAATTTTCGCAGTTCTGATGCTCGAAACGAATAACTAGAACGGCCTAGGGGAAAACTACACCTACCGTTGTAATCGGGCGAGTTTCTACTTTCAGAAGCAACAGAAATTTTGCGGATTGGTCAATCCGTTCGCGAGATGTGGCAGTTTGGAGGTAAGAAACGCTTCAGAAACTCAAAATTTTCGCAGTTCTGATGCTCGAAATGAATAACAAGAACGGCCTAGGGGAAAAGTGCGCATACCGTTGTAATCGGGCGAGTTTCTACTTTCAGAAGCAACAGAAATTTTGCGGATTGGTCAATCCGTTCGCGAAATATGGCAGTTTGGAGGTAAGAAAGGCTTCAGAAACTCAAAATTTTCGCAGTTCTGATGCTCGGAATGAATAACTGGAACGGCCTAGGGGAAAACTACACCTACCGTTGTAATCGGGCGAGTTTCTACTTTCAGATGCAACAGAAATTTTGCGGATTGGTCAATCCGTTCGCGAGGTATGGCAGTTTGGAGGTAAGAATCGCTTGAGAAACTCAAAATTTTCGCAGTTCTGATGCTCGACACGAATAACAAGAACGGCCTAGGGGAAAAGTGCGCACACCGTTGTAATCGGGAGAGTTTCTACTTTCAGATGCAACAGAAATTTTGCCGATCGGTCAATCCGTTCGCGAGATATGGCAGTTTGGAGGTAAGAAACGCTTGAGAAACTCAAAATTTTCGCAGTTCTGATGCTCGAAACGAATAACTAGAACGGCCTAGGGGAAAACTACACCTACCTTTGTAATCGGGCGAGTTTCTACTTTCAGAAGCAACAGAAATTTTGCGGTTTGGTCAATCCGTTCGAGAGATATGGCAGTTTGGAGGTAAGAAACGCTTGAGAAACTCAAAATTTTCGCAGTTCTGATGCTCGAAACGAATAACTAGAACGGCCTAGGGGAAAACTACACCTACCGTTGTAATCGGGCGAGTTTCTACTTTCAGAAGCAACAGAAATTTTGCGGATTGGTTAATCCGTTCGCGAGATATGGCAGTTTGGAGGTAAGAAAGGCTTCAGAAACTCAAAATTTTCGCAGTTCTGATGCTCGGAATGAATAACTGGAACGGCCTAGGGGAAAACTACACCTACCGTTGTAATCGGGCGAGTTTCTACTTTCAGAAGCAACAGAAATTTTGCGGTTTGGTCAATCCGTTCGAGAGATATGGCAGTTTGGAGGTAAGAAACGCTTGAGAAACTCAAAATTTTCGCAGTTCTGATGCTCGAAACGAATAACTAGAACGGCCTAGGGGAAAACTACACCTACCGTTGTAATCGGGCGAGTTTCTACTTTCAGAAGCAACAGAAATTTTGCGGATTGGTCAATCCGTTCGCGAGATGTGGCAGTTTGGAGGTAAGAAACGCTTCAGAAACTCAAAATTTTCGCAGTTCTGATGCTCGAAATGAATAACAAGAACGGCCTAGGGGAAAAGTGCGCATACCGTTGTAATCGGGCGAGTTTCTACTTTCAGAAGCAACAGAAATTTTGCGGATTGGTCAATCCGTTCGCGAAATATGGCAGTTTGGAGGTAA
The DNA here is from genome assembly GCF_051014685.1 of Ptiloglossa arizonensis. NCBI lineage: Eukaryota > Metazoa > Arthropoda > Insecta > Hymenoptera > Colletidae > Ptiloglossa > Ptiloglossa arizonensis. The sequence continues at coordinate 86,972 of NW_027479331.1, forward strand.
GAAAGGCTTCAGAAACTCAAAATTTTCGCAGTTCTGATGCTCGGAATGAATAACTGGAACGGCCTAGGGGAAAACTACACCTACCGTTGTAATCGGGCGAGTTTCTACTTTCAGATGCAACAGAAATTTTGCGGATTGGTCAATCCGTTCGCGAGATATGGCAGTTTGGAGGTAAGAAACGCTTGAGAAACTCAAAATTTTCGCAGTTCTGATGCTCGAAACGAATAACTAGAACGGCCTAGGGGAAAACTACACCTACCGTTGTAATCGGGCGAGTTTCTACTTTCAGAAGCAACAGAAATTTTGCGGTTTGGTCAATCCGTTCGAGAGATATGTCAGTTTGGAGGTAAGAAACGCTTGAGAAACTCAAAATTTTCGCAGTTCTGATGCTCGAAACGAATAACTAGAACGGCCTAGGGGAAAACTACACCTACCGTTGTAATCGGGCGAGTTTCTACTTTCAGAAGCAACAGAAATTTTGCGGATTGGTCAATCCGTTCGCGAGATGTGGCAGTTTGGAGGTAAGAAACGCTTCAGAAACTCAAAATTTTCGCAGTTCTGATGCTCGAAATGAATAACAAGAACGGCCTAGGGGAAAAGTGCGCATACCGTTGTAATCGGGCGAGTTTCTACTTTCAGAAGCAACAGAAATTTTGCGGATTGGTCAATCCGTTCGCGAAATATGGCAGTTTGGAGGTAAGAAAGGCTTCAGAAACTCAAAATTTTCGCAGTTCTGATGCTCGGAATGAATAACTGGAACGGCCTAGGGGAAAACTACACCTACCGTTGTAATCGGGCGAGTTTCTACTTTCAGATGCAACAGAAATTTTGCGGATTGGTCAATCCGTTCGCGAGGTATGGCAGTTTGGAGGTAAGAATCGCTTGAGAAACTCAAAATTTTCGCAGTTCTGATGCTCGACACGAATAACAAGAACGGCCTAGGGGAAAAGTGCGCACACCGTTGTAATCGGGAGAGTTTCTACTTTCAGATGCAACAGAAATTTTGCCGATCGGTCAATCCGTTCGCGAGATATGGCAGTTTGGAGGTAAGAAACGCTTGAGAAACTCAAAATTTTCGCAGTTCTGATGCTCGACACGAATAACAAGAACGGCCTAGGGGAAAAGTGCGCATACCGTTGTAATCGGGCGAGTTTCTACTTTCAGGTGCAACAGAAATTTTGCGGATTGGTTAATCCGTTCAAGAGATATGGCAGTTTGGAGGTAAGAAACGCTTGAGAAACTCAAAATTTTCGCAGTTCTGATGCTCGAAACGAATAACGAGAACGGCCTAGGGGAAAACTACACCTACCATTGTAATCGGGCGAGTTTCTACTTTCAGAAGCAACAGAAATTTTGCGGTTTGGTCAATCCGTTCGCGAGATATGGCAGTTTGGAGGTAAGAAACGCTTGAGAAACTCAAAATTTTCGCAGTTCTAATGCTCGACACTAATAACAAGGACGGCCTAGGGGAAAAGTGCGCATACCGTTGTAATCGGGCGAGTTTCTACTTTCAGATGCAACAGAAGTTTTGCGGATTGGTCAATCCGTTCGCGAGATATGGCAGTTTGGAGGTAAGAAACGCTTGAGAGACTCAAAATTTTCGCAGTTCTGATGCTCGAAATGAATAACTGGAACGGCCTAGGGGAAAACTACACCTACCGTTGTAATCGGGCGAGTTTCTACTTTCAGATGCAACAGAAATTTTGCGGATTGATCAATCCGTTCGCGAGATATGGCAGTTTGGAGATAAGAAACGCTTGAGAAACTCAAAATTTTCGCAGTTCTGATGCTCGAAACGAATAACAAGAACGGCCTAGGGGAAAAGTGCGCATACCGTTGTAATCGGGCGAGTTTCTACTTTCAGGTGCAACAGAAATTTTGCGGATTGGTTAATCCGTTCGAGAGATATGGCAGTTTGGAGGTAAGAAACGCTTGAGAAACTCAAAATTTTCGCAGTTCTGATGCTCGAAACGAATAACGAGAACGGCCTAGGGGAAAACTACACCTACCATTGTAATCGGGCGAGTTTCTACTTTCAGAAGCAACAGAAATTTTGCGGTTTGGTCAATCCGTTCGCGAGATATGGCAGTTTGGAGATAAGAAACGCTTGAGAAACTCAAAATTTTCGCAGTTCTAATGCTCGACACGAATAACAAGGACGGCCTAGGGGAAAAGTGCGCATACCGTTGTAATCGGGCGAGTTTCTACTTTCAGATGCAACAGAAGTTTTGCGGATTGGTCAATCCGTTCGCGAGATATGGCAGTTTGGAGGTAAGAAACGCTTGAGAAACTCAAAATTTTCGCAGTTCTGATGCTCGAAATGACTAACTGGAACGGCCTAGGGGAAAACTACACGTCCCGTTGTAATCGGGCGAGTTTCTACTTTCAGATGCAACAGAAATTTTGCGGATTGATCAATCCGTTCGCGAGATATGGCAGTTTGGAGATAAGAAACGCTTGAGAAACTCAAAATTTTCGCTGTTCTGATGCTCGAAACGAATGACTAGAACGGCCTAGGGGAGAAGTACGCGTACCGTTGTAATCGGGAGAGTTTCTACTTTCAGATGCAACAGAAATTTTGCCGATCGGTCAATCCGTTCGCGAGATATGGCAGTTTGGAGGTAAGAAACGCTTGAGAAACTCAAAATTTTCGCAGTTCTGATGCTCGAAACGAATAACTAGAACGGCCTAGGGGAAAACTACACCTACCGTTGTAATCGGGCGAGTTTCTACTTTCAGAAGCAACAGAAATTTTGCGGATTGGTCAATTCGTTCGCGAGATGTGGCAGTTTGGAGGTAAGAAACGCTTCAGAAACTCAAAATTTTCGCAGTTCTGATGCTCGAAATGAATAACAAGAACGGCCTAGGGGAAAAGTGCGCATACCGTTGTAATCGGGCGAGTTTCTACTTTCAGATGCAACAGAAATTTTGGGGATTGATCAATCTGTTCGCGAGATATGGCAGTTTGGAGATAAGAAACGCTTGAGAAACTCAAAATTTTCGCAGTTCTGATGCTCGAAACGAATAACAAGGACGGCCTAGGGGAAAAGTGCGCATACCGTTGTAATCGGGCGAGTTTCTACTTTCAGATGCAACAGAAGTTTTGCGGATTGGTCAATCCGTTCGCGAGATATGGCAGTTTGGAAGTAAGAAACGCTTGAGAAACTCAAAATTTTCTTATTTTTGATGCTCGAAACGAATAACTAGAACGGCCTAGGGGGAAAGTGCGCTTACCGTTGTAATCGGGCGAGTTTCTACTTTTAGATGCAACAGAAATTTTGCGGATTGGTCAATCCGTTCGCGAGATATGGCAGTTTGGAGGTAAGAAACGCTTGAGAAACTCAAAATTTTCGCAGTTCTAATGCTCGACACGAATAACTAGAACGGCCTAGGGGAAAAGAGCGCATACCGTTGTAATCGGGCGAGTTTCTACTTTCAGATGCAACAGAAATTTTGCGGATTGGTCAATCCGTTCGCGAGATATGGCAGTTTGGAGGTAAGAAACGCTTGAGAAACTCAAAATTTTCGCAGTTCTGATGCTCGAAACGAATGACTAGAACGGCCTAGGGGAGAAGTACGCATACCGTTGTAATCGGGAGAGTTTCTACTTTCAGATGCAACAGAAATTTTGCGGATTGATCAATCTGTCCGCGAGATATGGCAGTTTGGAGATAAGAAACGCTTGAGAAACTCAAAATTTTCGCAGTTCTAATGCTCGACACGAATAACTAGAACGGCCTAGGGGAAACGTGCGCATACCGTTGTAATCGGGCGAGTTTCTACTTTCAGAAGCAACAGAAATTTTGCGGATTGGTCAATCCGTTCGCGAGATATGGCAGTTTGGAGGTAAGAAACGCTTGAGAGACTCAAAATTTTCGCAGTTCTGATGCTCGAAATGAATAACTGGAACGGTCTAGGGGAAAACTACACCTACCGTTGCAATCGGGCGAGTTTCTACTTTCAGATGCAACAGAAATTTTGCGGATTGATCAATCCGTTCGCGAGATATGGCAGTTTGGAGATAAGAAACGCTTGAGAAACTCAAAATTTTCGCAGTTCTGATGCTCGAAACGAATAACAAGAACGGCCTAGGGGAAAAGTGCGCATACCGTTGTAATCGGGCGAGTTTCTACTTTCAGGTGCAACAGAAATTTTGCGGATTGGTTAATCCGTTCGCGAGATATGGCAGTTTGGAGGTAAGAAACGCTTGAGAAACTCAAAATTTTCGCAGTTCTGATGCTCGAAACGAATAACTAGAACGGCCTAGGGGAAAACTACACCTACCGTTGTAATCGGGCGAGTTTCTACTTTCAGAAGCAACAGAAATTTTGCGGTTTGGTCAATCCGTTCGAGAGATATGGCAGTTTGGAGGTAAGAAACGCTTGAGAAACTCAAAATTTTCGCAGTTCTGATGCTCGAAACGAATAACTAGAACGGCCTAGGGGAAAACTACACCTACCGTTGTAATCGGGCGGGTTTCTACTTTCAGAAGCAACAGAAATTTTGCGGATTGGTCAATCCGTTCGCGAGATGTGGCAGTTTGGAGGTAAGAAACGCTTGAGAAACTCAAAATTTTCGCATTTCTGATGCTCGATACGAATAACTAGAACAGCCTAGGGGAAAAGTGCGCATACCGTTGTAATCGGGCGAGTTTCTACTTTCAGGTGCAACAGAAATTTTGCGGATTGGTCAATCCTTTCGCGAGATATGGCAGTTTGGAGGTAAGAAACGCTTGAGAAACTCAAAATTTTCGCAGTTCTGATGCTCGACACGAATAACTAGAACGGCCTAGGGGAAAAGTACGCATACCGTTGTAATCGGGCGAGTTTCTACTTTCAGATGCAACAGAAATTTTGCGGATTGGTCAATCCTTTCGCGAGATATGGCAGTTTGGAGATAAGAAACGCTTGAGAAACTCAAAATTTTCGCAGTTCTAATGCTCGACACGAATAACTAGAACGGCCTAGGGGAAAAGTGCGCATACCGTTGTAATCGGGCGAGTTTCTACTTTCAGATGCAACAGTAATTTTGCGGATTGGTCAATCCGTTCACGAGATATGGCAGTTTGGAGGTAAGAAATGCTTGAGAAACTCAAAATTTTCGCAGTTCTAATGCTCGACACGAATAACTGGAACGGCCTAGGGGAAAAGTACGCATACCGTTGTAATCGGGCGAGTTTCTACTTTTAGATGCAACAGAAATTTTGCGGATTGGTCAATCCGTTCACGAGATATGGCAGTTTGGAGGTAAGAAACGCTTGAGAAACTCAACATTTTCGCAGTTCTAATGCTCGACACGAATAACTAGAACGGCCTAGGGGAAAAGTGCGCATACCGTTGTAATCGGGCGAGTTTCTACTTTCAGATGCAACAGAAATTTTGCGGAGTGGTCAATCCGTTCGCGAGATATGGCAGTTTGGAGGTAAGAAACGCTTGAGAAACTCAAAATTTTCGCAGTTCTGATGCTCGACACGAATAACTAGAACGGCCTAGGGGAAAAGTGCGCATACCGTTGTAATCGGGCGAGTTTCTACTTTTAGATGCAACAGAAATTTTGCGGATTGGTCAATCCGTTCACGAGATATGGCAGTTTGGAGGTAAGAAACGCTTGAGAAACTCAAAATTTTCGCAGTTCTGATGCTCGACACGAATAACTAGAGCGGCCTAGGGGAAAAGTGCTCATACCGTTGTAATCGGGCGAGTTTCTTCTTTTAGATGCAACAGAAATTTTGCGGATTGGTCAATCCGTTCGCGAGATATGGCAGTTTGGAGGTAAGAAACGCTTGAGAAACTCAAAATTTTCGCAGTTCTGATGCTCGAAACGAATGACTAGAACGGTCTAGGGGAGAAGTACGCATACCGTTGTAATCGGGAGAGTTTCTACTTTCAGATGCAACAGAAATTTTGCCGATTGGTCAATCCGTTCGCGAGATATGGCAGTTTGGAGGTAAGAAACGCTTCAGAAACTCAAAATTTTCGCAGTTCTAATGCTCGACACGAATAACTAGAACGGCCTAGGGGAAAAGTGCGCATACCGTTGTAATCGGGCGAGTTTCTACTTTCAGATGCAACAGAAATTTTGCGGATTGGTCAATCCGTTCGCGAGATATGGCAGTTTGGAGGTAAGAAACGCTTGAGAAACTCAAAATTTTCGCAGTTCTGATGCTCGACACGAATAACTAGAACGGCCTAGGGGAAAAGTGCGCATACCGTTGTAATCGGGCGAGTTTCTACTTTCAGAAGCAACAGAAATTTTGCGGATTGGTCAATCCGTTCGTGAGATATGGCAGTTTGGAGGTAAGAAACGCTTGAGAAACTCAACATTTTCGCAGTTCTGATGCTCGAAACGAATAACAAGGACGGCCTAGTGGAAAAGTGCGCATACCGTTGTAATCGGGCGAGTTTCTACTTTCAGATGCAACAGAAATTTTGCGGATTGGTCAATCCGTTCGCGAGATCTGGCAGTTTGGAGGTAAGAAACGCTTGAGAAACTCAAAATTTTCGCAGTTCTGATGCTCGACACGAATGACTAGAACGGCCTAGGGGAAAAGTGCGCATACCGTTGTAATCGAGCGAGTTTCTACTTTCAGATGCAACAGAAATTTTGCGGATTGGTCAATCCGTTCGCGAGATATGGCAGTTTGGAGGTAAGAAACGCTTGAGAAACTCAAAATTTTCGCAGTTCTAATGCTCGACACGAATAACTAGAACGGCTTAGGGGAAAAGTACGCATACCGTTGTAATCGGGCGAGTTTCTACTTTCAGATGCAACAGAAATTTTGCGGATTGGTCAATCCTTTCGCGAGATATGGCAGTTTGGAGATAAGAAACGCTTGAGAAACTCAAAATTTTCGCAGTTCTAATGCTCGACACGAATAACTAGAACGGCCTAGGGGAAAAGTGCGCATACCGTTGTAATCGGGCGAGTTTCTACTTTCAGATGCAACAGAAATTTTGCGGATTGGTCAATCCGTTCACGAGATATGGCAGTTTGGAGGTAAGAAATGCTTGAGAAACTCAAAATTTTCGCAGTTCTGATGCTCGACACGAATAACTAGAACGGCCTAGGGGAAAAGTGCGCATACCGTTGTAATCGGGCGAGTTTCTACTTTTAGATGCAACAGAAATTTTGCGGATTGGTCAATCCGTTCACGAGATATGGCAGTTTGGAGGTAAGAAACGCTTGAGAAACTCAAAATTTTCGCAGTTCTGATGCTCGACACGAATAACTAGAGCGGCCTAGGGGAAAAGTGCTCATACCGTTGTAATCGGGCGAGTTTCTTCTTTTAGATGCAACAGAAATTTTGCGGATTGGTCAATCCGTTCGCGAGATATGGCAGTTTGGAGGTAAGAAACGCTTGAGAAACTCAAAATTTTCGCAGTTCTGATACTCGAAACGAATGACTAGAACGGCCTAGGGGAGAAGTACGCATACCGTTGTAATCGGGAGAGTTTCTACTTTCAGATGCAACAGAAATTTTGCCGATTAGTCAATCCGTTCGCGAGATATGGCAGTTTGGAGGTAAGAAACGCTTCAGAAACTCAAAATTTTCGCAGTTCTAATGCTCGACACGAATAACTAGAACGGCCTAGGGGAAAAGTGCGCATACCGTTGTAATCGGGCGAGTTTCTACTTTCAGATGCAACAGAAATTTTGCGGATTGGTCAATCCGTTCGCGAGATATGGCAGTTTGGAGGTAAGAAACGCTTGAGAAACTCAAAATTTTCGCAGTTCTGATGCTCGACACGAATAACTAGAACGGCCTAGGGGAAAAGTGCGCATACCGTTGTAATCGGGCGAGTTTCTACTTTCAGATGCAATAAAAATTTTGCGGATTGGTCAATCCGTTCGCGAGATATGGCAGTTTGGAGGTAAGAAACGCTTGAGAAACTCAAAATTTTCGCAGTTCTAATGCTCGACACGAATAACTAGAACGGCCTAGGGGAAAAGTACGCATACCGTTGTAATCGGGCGAGTTTCTACTTTTAGATGCAACAGAAATTTTGCGGATTGGTCAATCCGTTTACGAGATATGGCAGTTTGGAGGTAAGAAATGCTTGAGAAACTCAAAATTTTCGCAGTTCTAATGCTCGACACGAATAACTGGAACGGCCTAGGGGAAAACTACACCTACCGTTGTAATCGGGCGAGTTTCTACTTTCAGATGCAACAGAAATTTTGCGGATTGGTCAATCCGTTCGCGAGATATGGCAGTTTGGAGGTACGAAACGCTTGAGAAACTCAAAATTTTCGCAATTCTGATGCTCGATACGAATAACTAGAACAGCCTAGGGGAAAAGTGCGCATACCGTTGTAATCGGGCGAGTTTCTACTTTCAGAAGCAACAGAAATTTTGCGGATTGGTCAATCCGTTCGTGAGATATGGCAGTTTGGAGGTAAGAAGCGCTTGAGAAACTCAACATTTTCGCAGTTCTGATGCTCGAAATGAATAACTGGAACGGCCTAGGGAAAAACTACACCTCCCGTTGTAATCGGGCGAGTTTCTACTTTCAGATGCAACAGAAATTTTGCGGATTGATCAATCTGTTCGCGAGATATGGCAGTTTGGAGATAAGAAACGCTTGAGAAACTCAAAATTTTCGCACTTCTGATGCTCGATACGAATAACTAGAACAGCCTAGGGGAAAAGTGCGCATACCGTTGTAATCGGGCGAGTTTCTACTTTCAGAAGCAACAGAAATATTGCGGATTGGTCAATCCGTTCGTGAGATATGGCAGTTTGGAGGTAAGAAACGCTTGAGAAACTCAACATTTTCGCAGTTCTGATGCTCGAAATGAATAACTGGAACGGCCTAGGGGGAAACTACACCTCCCGTTGTAATCGGGCGAGTTTCTACTTTTAGATGCAACAGAAATTTTGCGGATTGATCAATCTGTTCGCGAGATATGGCAGTTTGGAGATAAGAAACGCTTGAGAAACTCAAAATTTTCGCAGTTCTGATGCTCGAAACGAATAACAAGGACGGCCTAGGGGAAAAGTGCGCATACCGTTGTAATCGGGCGAGTTTCTACTTTCAGATGCAACAGAAGTTTTGCGGATTGGACAATCCGTTCGCGAGATATGGCAGTTTGGAAGTAAGATACGCTTGAGAAACTCACAATTTTCGCAGTTCTAATGCTCGACACGAATAACTAGAACGGCCTAGGGGAAAAGTACGCATACCGTTGTAATCGGGCGAGTTTCTACTTTTAGATGCAACAGAAATTTTGCGGATTGGTCAATCCGTTCACGAGATATGGCAGTTTGGAGGTAAGAAACGCTTGAGAAACTCAACATTTTCGCAGTTCTAATGCTCGACACGAATAACTGGAACGGCCTAGGGGAAAACTACACCTACCGTTGTAATCGGGCGAGTTTCTACTTTCAGATGCAACAGAAATTTTGCGGATTGGTCAATCCGTTCGCGAGATATGGCAGTTTGGAGGTACGAAACGCTTGAGAAACTCAAAATTTTCGCAATTCTGATGCTCGATACGAATAACTAGAACAGCCTAGGGGAAAAGTGCGCATACCGTTGTAATCGGGCGAGTTTCTACTTTCAGAAGCAACAGAAATTTTGCGGATTGGTCAATCCGTTCGTGAGATATGGCAGTTTGGAGGTAAGAAGCGCTTGAGAAACTCAACATTTTCGCAGTTCTGATGCTCGAAATGAATAACTGGAACGGCCTAGGGAAAAACTACACCTCCCGTTGTAATCGGGCGAGTTTCTACTTTCAGATGCAACAGAAATTTTGCGGATTGATCAATCTGTTCGCGAGATATGGCAGTTTGGAGATAAGAAACGCTTGAGAAACTCAAAATTTTCGCACTTCTGATGCTCGATACGAATAACTAGAACAGCCTAGGGGAAAAGTGCGCATACCGTTGTAATCGGGCGAGTTTCTACTTTCAGAAGCAACAGAAATATTGCGGATTGGTCAATCCGTTCGTGAGATATGGCAGTTTGGAGGTAAGAAACGCTTGAGAAACTCAACATTTTCGCAGTTCTGATGCTCGAAATGAATAACTGGAACGGCCTAGGGGGAAACTACACCTCCCGTTGTAATCGGGCGAGTTTCTACTTTCAGATGCAACAGAAATTTTGCGGATTGATCAATCTGTTCGCGAGATATGGCAGTTTGGAGATAAGAAACGCTTGAGAAACTCAAAATTTTCGCAGTTCTGATGCTCGAAACGAATAACAAGGACGGCCTAGGGGAAAAGTGCGCATACCGTTGTAATCGGGCGAGTTTCTACTTTCAGATGCAACAGAAGTTTTGCGGATTGGACAATCCGTTCGCGAGATATGGCAGTTTGGAAGTAAGAAACGCTTGAGAAACTCACAATTTTCGCAGTTCTAATGCTCGACACGAATAACTAGAACGGCCTAGGGGAAAAGTACGCATACCGTTGTAATCGGGCGAGTTTCTACTTTTAGATGCAACAGAAATTTTGCGGATTGGTCAATCCGTTCACGAGATATGGCAGTTTGGAGGTAAGAAACGCTTGAGAAACTCAACATTTTCGCAGTTCTAATGCTCGACACGAATAACTAGAACGGCCTAGGGGAAAAGTGCGCATACCGTTGTAATCGGGCGAGTTTCTACTTTCAGATGCAACAGAAATTTTGCGGATTGGTCAATCCGTTCGCGAGATATGGCAGTTTGGAGGTAAGAAACGCTTGAGAAACTCAAAATTTTCGCAGTTCTGATGCTCGACACGAATAACTAGAGCGGCCTAGGGGAAAAGTGCTCATACCGTTGTAATCGAGCGAGTTTCTACTTTCAGATGCAACAGAAATTTTGCGGATTGGTCAATCCGTTCGCGAGATATGGCAGTTTGGAGGTAAGAAACGCTTGAGAAACTCAAAATTTTCGCAGTTCTGATGCTCGACACGAATAACTAGAACGGCCTAGGGCAAAAGTGCGCATACCGTTGTAATCGGGCGAGTTTCTACTTTTAGATGCAACAGAAATTTTGCGGATTGGTCAATCCGTTCACGAGATATGGCAGTTTGGAGGTAAGAAACGCTTGAGAAACTCAACATTTTCGCAGTTCTAATGCTCGACACGAATAACTAGAACGGCCTAGGGGAAAAGTGCGCATACCGTTGTAATCGGGCGAGTTTCTACTTTCAGATGCAACAGAAATTTTGCGGGTTGGTCAATCCGTTCACGAGATATGGCAGTTTGGAGGTAAGAAACGCTTGAGAAACTCAACATTTTCGCAGTTCTGATGCTCGAAATGAATAACTGGAACGGCCTAGGGAAAAACTACACCTCCCGTTGTAATCGGGCGAGTTTCTACTTTCAGATGCAACAGAAATTTTGCGGATTGATCAATCTGTTCGCGAGATATGGCAGTTTGGAGATAAGAAACGCTTGAGAAACTCAAAATTTTCGCACTTCTGATGCTCGATACGAATAACTAGAACAGCCTAGGGGAAAAGTGCGCATACCGTTGTAATCGGGCGAGTTTCAACTTTCAGATGCAACAGAAGTTTTGCGGATTGGACAATCCGTTCGCGAGATATGGCAGTTTGGAAGTAAGAAACGCTTGAGAAACTCACAATTTTCGCAGTTCTAATGCTCGACACGAATAACTAGAACGGCCTAGGGGAAAAGTACGCATACCGTTGTAATCGGGCGAGTTTCTACTTTTAGATGCAACAGAAATTTTGCGGATTGGTCAGTCCGTTCACGAGATATGGCAGTTTGGAGGTAAGAAACGCTTGAGAAACTCAACATTTTCGCAGTTCTAATGCTCGACACGAATAACTAGAACGGCCTAGGGGAAAAGTGCGCATACCGTTGTAATCGGGCGAGTTTCTACTTTCAGATGCAACAGAAATTTTGCGGATTGGTCAATCCGTTCGCGAGATATGGCAGTTTGGAGGTAAGAAACGCTTGAGAAACTCAAAATTTTCGCAGTTCTGATGCTCGACACGAATAACTCGAACGGCCTAGGGGAAAAGTGCGAATACCGTTGTAATCGGGCGAGTTTCTACTTTCAGATGCAACAGAAATTTTGCGGATTGGTCAATCCGTTCGCGAGATATGGCAGTTTGGAGGTAAGAAACGCTTCAGAAACTCAAAATTTTCGCAGTTCTGATGCTCGACACGAATAACTAGAACGGCCTAGGGGAAAAGTGCGCATACCGTTGTAATCGGGCGAGTTTCTACTTTCAGGTGCAACAGAAATTTTGCGGATTGATCAATCCGTTCGCGAGATATGGCAGTTTGGAGATAAGAAACGCTTGAGAAACTCAAAATTTTCGCAGTTCTGATGCTCGAAACGAATGACTAGAACGGCCTAGGGGAGAAGTACGCATACCGTTGGAATCGGGCGAGTTTCTACTTTCAGATGCAACAGAAATTTTGCGGATTGATCAATCCGTTCGCGAGATATGGCAGTTTGGAAATAAGAAACGCTTGAGAAACTCAAAATTTTCGCAGTTCTGATGCTCGAAACGAATAACAAGGACGGCCTAGGGGAAAAGTGCGCATACCGTTGTAATGGGGCGAGTTTCTACTTTCAGATGCAACAGAATTTTTGCGGATTGGTCAATCCGTTCGCGAGATATGGCAGTTTGGAGGTAAGAAACGCTTGAGAAACTCAAAATTTTCGCAGTTCTGATGCTCGACACGAATAACTAGAACGGTCTAGGGGAAAAGTGCGCATACCGTTGTAATCGGGCGAGTTTCTACTTTCAGATGCAACAGAAATTTGGCGGATTGGTCAATCCGTTCGCGAGATATGGCAGTTTGGAGGTAAGAAACGCTTGAGAAACTCAAAATTTTCGCAGTTCTGATGCTCGACACGAATAACTAGAACGGCCTAGGGGAAAAGTGCGCATACCGTTGTAATCGGGCGAGTTTCTACTTTTAGATGCAACAGAAATTTTGCGGATTGGTCAATCCGTTCACGAGATATGGCAGTTTGGAGGTAAGAAACGCTTGAGAAACTCAAAATTTTCGCAGTTCTGATGCTCGAAACGAATAACTAGAACGGCCTAGGGGAAAAGTACGCATACCGTTGTAATCGGGCGAGTTTCTACTTTCAGAAGCAACAGAAATTTTGCGGATTGGTCAATCCTTTCGCGAGATATGGCAGTTTGGAGATAAGAAACGCTTGAGAAACTCAAAATTTTCGCAGTTCTGATGCTCGAAATGAATAACTGGAACGGCCTAGGGGAAAACTACACCTACCGTTGTAATCGGGCGAGTTTCTACTTTCAGAAGCAACAGAAATTTTGCGGATTGGTCAATCCTTTCGCGAGATATGGCAGTTTGGAGATAAGAAACGCTTGAGAAACTCAAAATATTCGCAGTTCTAATGCTCGACACGAATAACTAGAACGGCCTAGGGGAAAAGTACGCATACCGTTGTAATCGGGCGAGTTTCTACTTTCAGAAGCAACAGAAATTTTGCGGATTGGTCAATCCGTTCGTGAGATATGGCAGTTTGGAGGTAAGAAACGCTTGAGAAACTCAACATTTTCGCAGTTCTGATGCTCGAAATGAATAACTGGAACGGCCTAGGGGAAAACTACACCTCCCGTTGTAATCGGGCGAGTTTCTACTTTCAGATGCAACAGAAATTTTGCGGATTGATCAATCTGTTCGCGAGATATGGCAGTTTGGAGATAAGAAACGCTTGAGAAACTCAAAATTTTCGCAGTTCTGATGCTCGAAACGAATAACAAGGACGGCCTAGGGGAAAAGTGCGCATACCGTTGTAATCGGGCGAGTTTCTACTTTCAGATGCAACAGAAGTTTTGCGGATTGGATCAATCCGTTCGCGAGATATGGCAGTTTGGAAGTAAGAAACGCTTGAGAAACTCACAATTTTCGCAGTTCTAATGCTCGACACGAATAACTAGAACGGCCTAGTGGAAAAGTACGCATACCGTTGTAATCGGGCTAGTTTCTACTTTTAGATGCAACAGAAATTTTGCGGATTGGTCAATCCGTTCACGAGATATGGCAGTTTGGAGGTAAGAAACGCTTGAGAAACTCAACATTTTCGCAGTTCTAATGCTCGACACGAATAACTAGAACGGCCTAGGGGAAAAGTGCGCATACCGTTGTAATCGGGCGAGTTTCTACTTTCAGATGCAACAGAAATTTTGCGGATTGGTCAATCCGTTCGCGAGATATGGCAGTTTGGAGGTAAGAAACGCTTGAGAAACTCACAATTTTCGAAGTTCTAATGCTCGACACGAATAACTAGAACGGCCTAGGGGAAAAGTACGCATACCGTTGTAATCGGGCGAGTTTCTACTTTTAGATGCAACAGAAATTTTGCGGATTGGTCAATCCGTTCACGAGATATGGCAGTTTGGATGTAAGAAACGCTTGAGAAACTCAACATTTTCGCAGTTCTAATGCTCGACACGAATAACTAGAACGGCCTAGGGGAAAAGTGCGCATACCGTTGCAATCGGGCGAGTTTCTACTTTCAGATGCAACAGAAATTTTGCGGATTGGTCAATCCGTTCGCGAGATATGGCAGTTTGGAGGTAAGAAACGCTTGAGAAACTCAAAATTTTCGCAGTTCTGATGCTCGACACGAATAACTAGAACGGTCTAGGGGAAAAGTGCGCATACCGTTGTAATCGGGCGAGTTTCTACTTTCAGGTGCAACAGAAATTTTGCGGATTGATCAATCCGTTCGCGAGATATGGCAGTTTGGAGATAAGAAACGCTTGAGAAACTCAAAATTTTCGCAGTTCTGATGCTCGAAACGAATGACTAGAACGGCCTAGGGGAGAAGTACGCATACCGTTGGAATCGGGCGAGTTTCTACTTTCAGATGCAACAGAAATTTTGCGGATTGATCAATCCGTTCGCGAGATATGGCAGTTTGGAAATAAGAAACGCTTGAGAAACTCAAAATTTTCGCAGTTCTGATGCTCGAAACGAATAACAAGGACGGCCTAGGGGAAAAGTGCGCATACCGTTGTAATGGGGCGAGTTTCTACTTTCAGATGCAACAGAATTTTTGCGGATTGGTCAATCCGTTCGCGAGATATGGCAGTTTGGAGGTAAGAAACGCTTGAGAAACTCAAAATTTTCGCAGTTCTGATGCTCGACACGAATAACTAGAACGGTCTAGGGGAAAAGTGCGCATACCGTTGTAATCGGGCTAGTTTCTACTTTCAGATGCAACAGAAATTTTGCGGATTGATCAATCCGTTCGCGAGATATGGCAGTTTGGAGATAAGAAACGCTTGAGAAACTCAAAATTTTCGCAGTTCTGATGCTCGAAACGAATGACTAGAACGGCCTAGGGGAGAAGTACGCATACCGTTGTAATCGGGCGAGTTTCTACTTTCAGATGCAACAGAAATTTTGCGGATTGATCAATCCGTTCGCGAGATATGGCAGTTTGGAGATAAGAAGCGCTTGAGAAACTCAAAATTTTCGCAGTTCTGATGCTCGAAACGAATGACTAGAACGGCCTAGGGGAGAAGTACGCATACCGTTGTAATCGGGCGAGTTTCTACTTTCAGATGCAACAGAAATTTTGCGGATTGATCAATCCGTTCGCGAGATATGGCAGTTTGGAAATAAGAAACGCTTGAGAAACTCAAAATTTTCGCAGTTCTGATGCTCGAAAGGAATAACAAGGACGGCCTAGGGGAAAAGTGCGCATACCGTTGTAATCGGGCGAGTTTCTACTTTCAGATGCAACAGAATTTTTGCGGATTGGTCAATCCGTTCGCGAGATATGGCAGTTTGGAGGTAAGAAACGCTTGAGAAACTCAAAATTTTCGCAGTTCTGATGCTCGAAACGAATGACTAGAACGGCCTAGGGGAGAAGTACGCATACCGTTGTAATCGGGCGAGTTTCTACTTTCAGATGCAACAGAAATTTTGCGGATTGATCAATCCGTTCGCGAGATATGGCAGTTTGGAGATAAGAAACGCTTGAGAAACTCAAAATTTTCGCAGTTCTGATGCTCGAAACGAATAACAAGGACGGCCTAGGGGAAAGGGGCGCATACCGCTGTAATCGGGCGAGTTTCTACTTTTAGATGCAACAGAAATTTTGCGGATTGGTCAATCCGTTCGCGAGATATGGCAGTTTGGAGGTAAGAAACGCTTGAGAAACTCAAAATTTTCGCAGTTCTAATGCTCGACACGAATAACTAGAACGGCCTAGGGGAGAAGTGCGCATACCGTTGTAATCGGGCGAGTTTCTACTTTCAGATGCAACAGAAATTTTGCGGATTGATCAATCCGTTCGCGTGATATGGCAGTTTGGAGATAAGAAACGCTTGAGAAACCCAAAATTTTCGCAGTTGTGATGCTCGACACGAATAACTAGAACGGCCTAGGGGAAAAGTGCGCATACCTTTGTAATCGGGCGAGTTTCTACTTTCAGATGCAACAGAAATTTTGCAGATTGGTCAATCCGTTCGCGAGATATGGCAGTTTGGAGGTAAGAAACGCTTGAGAAACTCAAAATTTTCGCAGTTCTAATGCTCGACACGAATAACTAGAACGGCCTAGGGGAAAAGTACGCATACCGTTGTAATCGGGCGAGTTTCTACTTTCAGATGCAACAGAAATTTTGCGGATTGGTCAATCCGTTCGCGAGATATGGCAGTTTGGAGGTAAGAAACGCTTGAGAAACTCAAAATTTTCGCAGTTCTGATGCTCGACAAGAATAACTAGAACGGCCTCGGGGAAAAGTGCGCATACCGTTGTAATCGGGCGAGTTTCTACTTTTAGATGCAACAGAAATTTTGCGGATTGGTCAATCCGTTCACGAGATATGGCAGTTTGGAGGTAAGAAACGCTTGAGAAACTCAAAATTTTCGCAGTTCTGATGCTCGACACGAATAACTAGAGCGGCCTAGGGGAAAAGTGCTCATACCGTTGTAATCGGGAGAGTTTCTACTTTCAGATGCAACAGAAATTTTGCCGATTGGTCAATCCGTTCGCGAGATATGGCAGTTTGGAGGTAAGAAACGCTTGAGAAACACAAAATTTTCGCAGTTCTGATGCTCGAAACGAATAACAAGGACGGCCTAGGGGAAAAGTGCGCATACCGCTGTAATCGGGCGAGTTTCTACTTTCAGATGCAACAGAAGTTTTGCGGATTGGTCAATCCGTTCGCGAGATATGGCAGTTTGGAGGTAAGAAACGCTTGAGAAACTCAAAATTTTCGCAGTTCTAATGCTCGACACGAATAACTAGAACGGCCTAGGGGAAAAGTGCGCATACCGTTGTAATCGAGCGAGTTTCTACTTTCAGATGCAACAGAAATTTTGCGGATTGGTCAATCCGTTCGCGAGATATGGCATTTTGGAGGTAAGAAACGCTTGAGAAACTCAAAATTTTCGCAGTTCTGATGCTCGACACGAATAACTAGAACGGTCTAGGGGAAAAGTGCGCATACCGTTGTAATCGAGCGAGTTTCTACTTTCAGATGCAACAGAAATTTTGCGGATTGGTCAATCCGTTCGCGAGATATGGCATTTTGGAGGTAAGAAACGCTTGAGAAACTCAAAATTTTCGCAGTTCTGATGCTCGACACGAATAACTAGAACGGTCTAGGGGAAAAGTGCGCATACCGTTGTAATCGGGCGAGTTTCTACTTTTAGATGCAACAGAAATTTTGCGGATTGGTCAATCCGTTCGCGAGATATGGCAGTTTGGAGGTAAGAAACGCTTGAGAAACTCAAAATTTTCGCAGTTCTAATGCTCGACACGAATAACTAGAACGGCCTAGGGGAAGAGTGCGCATACCGTTGTAATCGGGCGAGTTTCTACTTTCAGATGCAACAGAAATTTTGCGGATTGGTCAATCCGTTCACGAGATATGGCAGTTTGGAGGTAAGAAACGCTTGAGAAACTCAACATTTTCGCAGTTCTAATGCTCGACACGAATAACTAGAACGGCCTAGGGGAAAAGTGCGCATACCGTTGTAATCGGGCGAGTTTCTACTTTCAGATGCAACAGAAATTTTGCGGATTGGTCAATCCGTTCGCGAGATATGGCAGTTTGGAGGTAAGAAACGCTTGAGAAACTCAAAATTTTCGCAGTTCTGATGCTCGAAACGAATGACTAGAACGGCCTAGGGGAGAAGTACGCATACCGTTGTAATCGGGCGAGTTTCTACTTTCAGATGCAACAGAAATTTTGCGGATTGATCAATCCGTTCGCGAGATATGGCAGTTTGGAAATAAGAAACGCTTGAGAAACTCAAAATTTTCGCAGTTCTGATGCTCGAAAGGAATAACAAGGACGGCCTAGGGGAAAAGTGCGCATACCGTTGTAATCGGGCGAGTTTCTACTTTCAGATGCAACAGAATTTTTGCGGATTGGTCAATCCGTTCGCGAGATATGGCAGTTTGGAAGTAAGAAACGCTTGAGAAACTCAAAATTTTCGCAGTTCTGATGCTCGAAACGAATGACTAGAACGGCCTAGGGGAGAAGTACGCATACCGTTGTAATCGGGCGAGTTTCTACTTTCAGATGCAACAGAAATTTTGCGGATTGATCAATCCGTTCGCGAGATATGGCAGTTTGGAGATAAGAAACGCTTGAGAAACTCAAAATTTTCGCAGTTCTGATGCTCGAAACGAATAACAAGGACGGCCTAGGGGAAAGGGGCGCATACCGCTGTAATCGGGCGAGTTTCTACTTTTACATGCAACAGAAATTTTGCGGATTGGTCAATCCGTTCGCGAGATATGGCAGTTTGGAGGTAAGAAACGCTTGAGAAACTCAAAATTTTCGCAGTTCTAATGCTCGACACGAATAACTAGAACGGCCTAGGGGAGAAGTGCGCATACCGTTGTAATCGGGCGAGTTTCTACTTTCAGATGCAACAGAAATTTTGCGGATTGATCAATCCGTTCGCGTGATATGGCAGTTTGGAGATAAGGAACGCTTGAGAAACCCAAAATTTTCGCAGTTGTGATGCTCGACACGAATAACTAGAACGGCCTAGGGGAAAAGTGCGCATACCGTTGTAATCGGGCGAGTTTCTACTTTCAGATGCAACAGAAATTTTGCAGATTGGTCAATCCGTTCGCGAGATATGGCAGTTTGGAGGTAAGAAACGCTTGAGAAACTCAAAATTTTCGCAGTTCTAATGCTCGACACGAATAACTAGAACGGCCTAGGGGAAAAGTACGCATACCGTTGTAATCGGGCGAGTTTCTACTTTTAGATGCAACAGAAATTTTGCGGATTGGTCAATCCGTTCGCGAGATATGGCAGTTTGGAGGTAAGAAACGCTTGAGAAACTCAAAATTTTCGCAGTTCTAATGCTCGACACGAATAACTAGAACGGCCTAGGGGAAGAGTGCGCATACCGTTGTAATCGGGCGAGTTTCTACTTTCAGATGCAACAGAAATTTTGCGGATTGGTCAATCCGTTCACGAGATATGGCAGTTTGGAGGTAAGAAACGCTTGAGAAACTCAACATTTTCGCAGTTCTAATGCTCGACACGAATAACTAGAACGGCCTAGGGGAAAAGTGCGCATACCGTTGTAATCGGGCGAGTTTCTACTTTCAGATGCAACAGAAATTTTGCGGATTGGTCAATCCGTTCGCGAGATATGGCAGTTTGGAGGTAAGAAACGCTTGAGAAACTCAAAATTTTCGCAGTTCTGATGCTCGACAAGAATAACTAGAACGGCCTCGGGGAAAAGTGCGCATACCGTTGTAATCGGGCGAGTTTCTACTTTTAGATGCAACAGAAATTTTGCGGATTGGTCAATCCGTTCACGAGATATGGCAGTTTGGAGGTAAGAAACGCTTGAGAAACTCAAAATTTTCGCAGTTCTGATGCTCGACACGAATAACTAGAGCGGCCTAGGGGAAAAGTGCTCATACCGTTGTAATCGGGAGAGTTTCTACTTTCAGATGCAACAGAAATTTTGCCGATTGGTCAATCCGTTCGCGAGATATGGCAGTTTGGAGGTAAGAAACGCTTGAGAAACACAAAATTTTCGCAGTTCTGATGCTCGAAACGAATAACAAGGACGGCCTAGGGGAAAAGTGCGCATACCGCTGTAATCGGGCGAGTTTCTACTTTCAGATGCAACAGAAGTTTTGCGGATTGGTCAATCCGTTCGCGAGATATGGCAGTTTGGAGGTAAGAAACGCTTGAGAAACTCAAAATTTTCGCAGTTCTAATGCTCGACACGAATAACTAGAACGGCCTAGGGGAAAAGTG
This sequence comes from Ptiloglossa arizonensis, assembly GCF_051014685.1. Classification (NCBI taxonomy): domain Eukaryota; kingdom Metazoa; phylum Arthropoda; class Insecta; order Hymenoptera; family Colletidae; genus Ptiloglossa; species Ptiloglossa arizonensis. The sequence continues at coordinate 107,175 of NW_027479331.1, forward strand.
CGCATACCGTTGTAATCGAGCGAGTTTCTACTTTCAGATGCAACAGAAATTTTGCGGATTGGTCAATCCGTTCGCGAGATATGGCATTTTGGAGGTAAGAAACGCTTGAGAAACTCAAAATTTTCGCAGTTCTGATGCTCGACACGAATAACTAGAACGGTCTAGGGGAAAAGTGCGCATACCGTTGTAATCGAGCGAGTTTCTACTTTCAGATGCAACAGAAATTTTGCGGATTGGTCAATCCGTTCGCGAGATATGGCATTTTGGAGGTAAGAAACGCTTGAGAAACTCAAAATTTTCGCAGTTCTGATGCTCGACACGAATAACTAGAACGGTCTAGGGGAAAAGTGCGCATACCGTTGTAATCGGGCGAGTTTCTACTTTTAGATGCAACAGAAATTTTGCGGATTGGTCAATCCGTTCGCGAGATATGGCAGTTTGGAGGTAAGAAACGCTTGAGAAACTCAAAATTTTCGCAGTTCTAATGCTCGACACGAATAACTAGAACGGCCTAGGGGAAGAGTGCGCATACCGTTGTAATCGGGCGAGTTTCTACTTTCAGATGCAACAGAAATTTTGCGGATTGGTCAATCCGTTCACGAGATATGGCAGTTTGGAGGTAAGAAACGCTTGAGAAACTCAACATTTTCGCAGTTCTAATGCTCGACACGAATAACTAGAACGGCCTAGGGGAAAAGTGCGCATACCGTTGTAATCGGGCGAGTTTCTACTTTCAGATGCAACAGAAATTTTGCGGATTGGTCAATCCGTTCGCGAGATATGGCAGTTTGGAGGTAAGAAACGCTTGAGAAACTCAAAATTTTCGCAGTTCTGATGCTCGACAAGAATAACTAGAACGGCCTCGGGGAAAAGTGCGCATACCGTTGTAATCGGGCGAGTTTCTACTTTTAGATGCAACAGAAATTTTGCGGATTGGTCAATCCGTTCACGAGATATGGCAGTTTGGAGGTAAGAAACGCTTGAGAAACTCAAAATTTTCGCAGTTCTGATGCTCGACACGAATAACTAGAGCGGCCTAGGGGAAAAGTGCTCATACCGTTGTAATCGGGAGAGTTTCTACTTTCAGATGCAACAGAAATTTTGCCGATTGGTCAATCCGTTCGCGAGATATGGCAGTTTGGAGGTAAGAAACGCTTGAGAAACACAAAATTTTCGCAGTTCTGATGCTCGAAACGAATAACAAGGACGGCCTAGGGGAAAAGTGCGCATACCGCTGTAATCGGGCGAGTTTCTACTTTCAGATGCAACAGAAGTTTTGCGGATTGGTCAATCCGTTCGCGAGATATGGCAGTTTGGAGGTAAGAAACGCTTGAGAAACTCAAAATTTTCGCAGTTCTAATGCTCGACACGAATAACTAGAACGGCCTAGGGGAAAAGTGCGCATACCGTTGTAATCGAGCGAGTTTCTACTTTCAGATGCAACAGAAATTTTGCGGATTGGTCAATCCGTTCGCGAGATATGGCATTTTGGAGGTAAGAAACGCTTGAGAAACTCAAAATTTTCGCAGTTCTGATGCTCGACACGAATAACTAGAACGGTCTAGGGGAAAAGTGCGCATACCGTTGTAATCGAGCGAGTTTCTACTTTCAGATGCAACAGAAATTTTGCGGATTGGTCAATCCGTTCGCGAGATATGGCATTTTGGAGGTAAGAAACGCTTGAGAAACTCAAAATTTTCGCAGTTCTGATGCTCGACACGAATAACTAGAACGGTCTAGGGGAAAAGTGCGCATACCGTTGTAATCGGGCGAGTTTCTACTTTCAGGTGCAACAGAAATTTTGCGGATTGATCAATCCGTTCGCGAGATATGGCAGTTTGGAGATAAGAAACGCTTGAGAAACTCAAAATTTTCGCAGTTCTAATGCTCGACACGAATAACTAGAACGGCCTAGGGGAAAAGTACGCATACCGTTGTAATCGGGCGAGTTTCTACTTTTAGATGCAACAGAAATTTTGCGGATTGGTCAATCCGTTCGCGAGTTATGGCAGTTTGGAGGTAAGAAACGCTTGAGAAACTCACAATTTTCGCAGTTCTAATGCTCGACACGAATAACTAGAACGGCCTAGTGGAAAAGTACGCATACCGTTGTAATCGGGCTAGTTTCTACTTTTAGATGCAACAGAAATTTTGCGGATTGGTCAATCCGTTCACGAGATATGGCAGTTTGGAGGTAAGAAACGCTTGAGAAACTCAACATTTTCGCAGTTCTAATGCTCGACACGAATAACTAGAACGGCCTAGGGGAAAAGTGCGCATACCGTTGTAATCGGGCGAGTTTCTACTTTCAGATGCAACAGAAATTTTGCGGATTGGTCAATCCGTTCGCGAGATATGGCAGTTTGGAGGTAAGAAACGCTTGAGAAACTCAAAATTTTCGCAGTTCTGATGCTCGACAAGAATAACTAGAACGGCCTCGGGGAAAAGTGCGCATACCGTTGTAATCGGGCGAGTTTCTACTTTTAGATGCAACAGAAATTTTGCGGATTGGTCAATCCGTTCACGAGATATGGCAGTTTGGAGGTAAGAAACGCTTGAGAAACTCAAAATTTTCGCAGTTCTGATGCTCGACACGAATAACTAGAGCGGCCTAGGGGAAAAGTGCTCATACCGTTGTAATCGGGAGAGTTTCTACTTTCAGATGCAACAGAAATTTTGCCGATTGGTCAATCCGTTCGCGAGATATGGCAGTTTGGAGGTAAGAAACGCTTGAGAAACACAAAATTTTCGCAGTTCTGATGCTCGAAACGAATAACAAGGACGGCCTAGGGGAAAAGTGCGCATACCGCTGTAATCGGGCGAGTTTCTACTTTCAGATGCAACAGAAGTTTTGCGGATTGGTCAATCCGTTCGCGAGATATGGCAGTTTGGAGGTAAGAAACGCTTGAGAAACTCAAAATTTTCGCAGTTCTAATGCTCGACACGAATAACTAGAACGGCCTAGGGGAAAAGTGCGCATACCGTTGTAATCGAGCGAGTTTCTACTTTCAGATGCAACAGAAATTTTGCGGATTGGTCAATCCGTTCGCGAGATATGGCATTTTGGAGGTAAGAAACGCTTGAGAAACTCAAAATTTTCGCAGTTCTGATGCTCGACACGAATAACTAGAACGGTCTAGGGGAAAAGTGCGCATACCGTTGTAATCGAGCGAGTTTCTACTTTCAGATGCAACAGAAATTTTGCGGATTGGTCAATCCGTTCGCGAGATATGGCATTTTGGAGGTAAGAAACGCTTGAGAAACTCAAAATTTTCGCAGTTCTGATGCTCGACACGAATAACTAGAACGGTCTAGGGGAAAAGTGCGCATACCGTTGTAATCGGGCGAGTTTCTACTTTTAGATGCAACAGAAATTTTGCGGATTGGTCAATCCGTTCGCGAGATATGGCAGTTTGGAGGTAAGAAACGCTTGAGAAACTCAAAATTTTCGCAGTTCTAATGCTCGACACGAATAACTAGAACGGCCTAGGGGAAGAGTGCGCATACCGTTGTAATCGGGCGAGTTTCTACTTTCAGATGCAACAGAAATTTTGCGGATTGGTCAATCCGTTCACGAGATATGGCAGTTTGGAGGTAAGAAACGCTTGAGAAACTCAACATTTTCGCAGTTCTAATGCTCGACACGAATAACTAGAACGGCCTAGGGGAAAAGTGCGCATACCGTTGTAATCGGGCGAGTTTCTACTTTCAGATGCAACAGAAATTTTGCGGATTGGTCAATCCGTTCGCGAGATATGGCAGTTTGGAGGTAAGAAACGCTTGAGAAACTCAAAATTTTCGCAGTTCTGATGCTCGACAAGAATAACTAGAACGGCCTCGGGGAAAAGTGCGCATACCGTTGTAATCGGGCGAGTTTCTACTTTTAGATGCAACAGAAATTTTGCGGATTGGTCAATCCGTTCACGAGATATGGCAGTTTGGAGGTAAGAAACGCTTGAGAAACTCAAAATTTTCGCAGTTCTGATGCTCGACACGAATAACTAGAGCGGCCTAGGGGAAAAGTGCTCATACCGTTGTAATCGGGAGAGTTTCTACTTTCAGATGCAACAGAAATTTTGCCGATTGGTCAATCCGTTCGCGAGATATGGCAGTTTGGAGGTAAGAAACGCTTGAGAAACACAAAATTTTCGCAGTTCTGATGCTCGAAACGAATAACAAGGACGGCCTAGGGGAAAAGTGCGCATACCGCTGTAATCGGGCGAGTTTCTACTTTCAGATGCAACAGAAGTTTTGCGGATTGGTCAATCCGTTCGCGAGATATGGCAGTTTGGAGGTAAGAAACGCTTGAGAAACTCAAAATTTTCGCAGTTCTAATGCTCGACACGAATAACTAGAACGGCCTAGGGGAAAAGTGCGCATACCGTTGTAATCGAGCGAGTTTCTACTTTCAGATGCAACAGAAATTTTGCGGATTGGTCAATCCGTTCGCGAGATATGGCATTTTGGAGGTAAGAAACGCTTGAGAAACTCAAAATTTTCGCAGTTCTGATGCTCGACACGAATAACTAGAACGGTCTAGGGGAAAAGTGCGCATACCGTTGTAATCGAGCGAGTTTCTACTTTCAGATGCAACAGAAATTTTGCGGATTGGTCAATCCGTTCGCGAGATATGGCATTTTGGAGGTAAGAAACGCTTGAGAAACTCAAAATTTTCGCAGTTCTGATGCTCGACACGAATAACTAGAACGGTCTAGGGGAAAAGTGCGCATACCGTTGTAATCGGGCGAGTTTCTACTTTCAGGTGCAACAGAAATTTTGCGGATTGATCAATCCGTTCGCGAGATATGGCAGTTTGGAGATAAGAAACGCTTGAGAAACTCAAAATTTTCGCAGTTCTAATGCTCGACACGAATAACTAGAACGGCCTAGGGGAAAAGTACGCATACCGTTGTAATCGGGCGAGTTTCTACTTTTAGATGCAACAGAAATTTTGCGGATTGGTCAATCCGTTCGCGAGTTATGGCAGTTTGGAGGTAAGAAACGCTTGAGAAACTCACAATTTTCGCAGTTCTAATGCTCGACACGAATAACTAGAACGGCCTAGTGGAAAAGTACGCATACCGTTGTAATCGGGCTAGTTTCTACTTTTAGATGCAACAGAAATTTTGCGGATTGGTCAATCCGTTCACGAGATATGGCAGTTTGGAGGTAAGAAACGCTTGAGAAACTCAACATTTTCGCAGTTCTAATGCTCGACACGAATAACTAGAACGGCCTAGGGGAAAAGTGCGCATACCGTTGTAATCGGGCGAGTTTCTACTTTCAGATGCAACAGAAATTTTGCGGATTGGTCAATCCGTTCGCGAGATATGGCAGTTTGGAGGTAAGAAACGCTTGAGAAACTCACAATTTTCGAAGTTCTAATGCTCGACACGAATAACTAGAACGGCCTAGGGGAAAAGTACGCATACCGTTGTAATCGGGCGAGTTTCTACTTTTAGATGCAACAGAAATTTTGCGGATTGGTCAATCCGTTCACGAGATATGGCAGTTTGGATGTAAGAAACGCTTGAGAAACTCAACATTTTCGCAGTTCTAATGCTCGACACGAATAACTAGAACGGCCTAGGGGAAAAGTGCGCATACCGTTGCAATCGGGCGAGTTTCTACTTTCAGATGCAACAGAAATTTTGCGGATTGGTCAATCCGTTCGCGAGATATGGCAGTTTGGAGGTAAGAAACGCTTGAGAAACTCAAAATTTTCGCAGTTCTGATGCTCGACACGAATAACTAGAACGGTCTAGGGGAAAAGTGCGCATACCGTTGTAATCGGGCGAGTTTCTACTTTCAGGTGCAACAGAAATTTTGCGGATTGATCAATCCGTTCGCGAGATATGGCAGTTTGGAGATAAGAAACGCTTGAGAAACTCAAAATTTTCGCAGTTCTGATGCTCGAAACGAATGACTAGAACGGCCTAGGGGAGAAGTACGCATACCGTTGGAATCGGGCGAGTTTCTACTTTCAGATGCAACAGAAATTTTGCGGATTGATCAATCCGTTCGCGAGATATGGCAGTTTGGAAATAAGAAACGCTTGAGAAACTCAAAATTTTCGCAGTTCTGATGCTCGAAACGAATAACAAGGACGGCCTAGGGGAAAAGTGCGCATACCGTTGTAATGGGGCGAGTTTCTACTTTCAGATGCAACAGAATTTTTGCGGATTGGTCAATCCGTTCGCGAGATATGGCAGTTTGGAGGTAAGAAACGCTTGAGAAACTCAAAATTTTCGCAGTTCTGATGCTCGACACGAATAACTAGAACGGTCTAGGGGAAAAGTGCGCATACCGTTGTAATCGGGCTAGTTTCTACTTTCAGATGCAACAGAAATTTTGCGGATTGATCAATCCGTTCGCGAGATATGGCAGTTTGGAGATAAGAAACGCTTGAGAAACTCAAAATTTTCGCAGTTCTGATGCTCGAAACGAATGACTAGAACGGCCTAGGGGAGAAGTACGCATACCGTTGTAATCGGGCGAGTTTCTACTTTCAGATGCAACAGAAATTTTGCGGATTGATCAATCCGTTCGCGAGATATGGCAGTTTGGAGATAAGAAGCGCTTGAGAAACTCAAAATTTTCGCAGTTCTGATGCTCGAAACGAATGACTAGAACGGCCTAGGGGAGAAGTACGCATACCGTTGTAATCGGGCGAGTTTCTACTTTCAGATGCAACAGAAATTTTGCGGATTGATCAATCCGTTCGCGAGATATGGCAGTTTGGAAATAAGAAACGCTTGAGAAACTCAAAATTTTCGCAGTTCTGATGCTCGAAAGGAATAACAAGGACGGCCTAGGGGAAAAGTGCGCATACCGTTGTAATCGGGCGAGTTTCTACTTTCAGATGCAACAGAATTTTTGCGGATTGGTCAATCCGTTCGCGAGATATGGCAGTTTGGAGGTAAGAAACGCTTGAGAAACTCAAAATTTTCGCAGTTCTGATGCTCGAAACGAATGACTAGAACGGCCTAGGGGAGAAGTACGCATACCGTTGTAATCGGGCGAGTTTCTACTTTCAGATGCAACAGAAATTTTGCGGATTGATCAATCCGTTCGCGAGATATGGCAGTTTGGAGATAAGAAACGCTTGAGAAACTCAAAATTTTCGCAGTTCTGATGCTCGAAACGAATAACAAGGACGGCCTAGGGGAAAGGGGCGCATACCGCTGTAATCGGGCGAGTTTCTACTTTTAGATGCAACAGAAATTTTGCGGATTGGTCAATCCGTTCGCGAGATATGGCAGTTTGGAGGTAAGAAACGCTTGAGAAACTCAAAATTTTCGCAGTTCTAATGCTCGACACGAATAACTAGAACGGCCTAGGGGAGAAGTGCGCATACCGTTGTAATCGGGCGAGTTTCTACTTTCAGATGCAACAGAAATTTTGCGGATTGATCAATCCGTTCGCGTGATATGGCAGTTTGGAGATAAGAAACGCTTGAGAAACCCAAAATTTTCGCAGTTGTGATGCTCGACACGAATAACTAGAACGGCCTAGGGGAAAAGTGCGCATACCGTTGTAATCGGGCGAGTTTCTACTTTCAGATGCAACAGAAATTTTGCAGATTGGTCAATCCGTTCGCGAGATATGGCAGTTTGGAGGTAAGAAACGCTTGAGAAACTCAAAATTTTCGCAGTTCTAATGCTCGACACGAATAACTAGAACGGCCTAGGGGAAAAGTACGCATACCGTTGTAATCGGGCGAGTTTCTACTTTTAGATGCAACAGAAATTTTGCGGATTGGTCAATCCGTTCGCGAGATATGGCAGTTTGGAGGTAAGAAACGCTTGAGAAACTCAAAATTTTCGCAGTTCTAATGCTCGACACGAATAACTAGAACGGCCTAGGGGAAGAGTGCGCACACCGTTGTAATCGGGCGAGTTTCTACTTTCAGATGCAACAGAAATTTTGCGGATTGGTCAATCCGTTCGCGAGATATGGCAGTTTGGAGGTAAGAAACGCTTGAGAAACTCAAAATTTTCGCAGTTCTGATGCTCGAAACGAATGACTAGAACGGCCTAGGGGAGAAGTACGCATACCGTTGTAATCGGGCGAGTTTCTACTTTCAGATGCAACAGAAATTTTGCGGATTGATCAATCCGTTCGCGAGATATGGCAGTTTGGAGATAAGAAACGCTTGAGAAACTCAAAATTTTCGCAGTTCTGATGCTCGAAACGAATAACAAGGACGGCCTAGGGGAAAGGGGCGCATACCGCTGTAATCGGGCGAGTTTCTACTTTTAGATGCAACAGAAATTTTGCGGATTGGTCAATCCGTTCGCGAGATATGGCAGTTTGGAGGTAAGAAACGCTTGAGAAACTCAAAATTTTCGCAGTTCTAATGCTCGACACGAATAACTAGAACGGCCTAGGGGAGAAGTGCGCATACCGTTGTAATCGGGCGAGTTTCTACTTTCAGATGCAACAGAAATTTTGCGGATTGATCAATCCGTTCGCGTGATATGGCAGTTTGGAGATAAGAAACGCTTGAGAAACCCAAAATTTTCGCAGTTGTGATGCTCGACACGAATAACTAGAACGGCCTAGGGGAAAAGTGCGCATACCGTTGTAATCGGGCGAGTTTCTACTTTCAGATGCAACAGAAATTTTGCAGATTGGTCAATCCGTTCGCGAGATATGGCAGTTTGGAGGTAAGAAACGCTTGAGAAACTCAAAATTTTCGCAGTTCTAATGCTCGACACGAATAACTAGAACGGCCTAGGGGAAAAGTACGCATACCGTTGTAATCGGGCGAGTTTCTACTTTTAGATGCAACAGAAATTTTGCGGATTGGTCAATCCGTTCGCGAGATATGGCAGTTTGGAGGTAAGAAACGCTTGAGAAACTCAAAATTTTCGCAGTTCTAATGCTCGACACGAATAACTAGAACGGCCTAGGGGAAGAGTGCGCATACCGTTGTAATCGGGCGAGTTTCTACTTTCAGATGCAACAGAAATTTTGCGGATTGGTCAATCCGTTCGCGAGATATGGCAGTTTGGAGGTAAGAAACGCGTGAGAAACTCACAATTTTCGCAGTTCTAATGCTCGACACCAATAACTAGAACGGCCTAGGGGAAAAGTACGCATACCGTTGTAATCGGGCGAGTTTCTACTTTTAGATGCAACAGAAATTTTGCGGATTGGTCAATCCGTTCACGAGATATGGCAGTTTGGAGGTAAGAAACGCTTGAGAAACTCAACATTTTCGCAGTTCTAATGCTCGACACGAATAACTAGAACGGCCTAGGGGAAAAGTGCGCATACCGTTGTAATCGGGCGAGTTTCTACTTTCAGATGCAACAGTAATTTTGCGGATTGGTCAATCCGTTCGCGAGATATGGCAGTTTGGAGGTAAGAAACGCTTGAGAAACTCACAATTTTCGAAGTTCTAATGCTCGACACGAATAACTAGAACGGCCTAGGGGAAAAGTACGCATACCGTTGTAATCGGGCGAGTTTCTACTTTTAGATGCAACAGAAATTTTGCGGATTGGTCAATCCGTTCACGAGATATGGCAGTTTGGAGGTAAGAAACGCTTGAGAAACTCAAAATTTTCGCAGTTCTGATGCTCGACACGAATAACTAGAGCGGCCTAGTGGAAAAGTGCTCATACCGTTGTAATCGGGCGAGTTTCTACTTTCAGATGCAACAGAAATTTTGCGGATTGGTCAATCCGTTCGCGAGATATGGCAGTTTGGAGGTAAGAAACGCTTGAGAAACTCAAAATTTTCGCAGTTCTGATGCTCGAAACGAATGACTAGAACGGCCTAGGGGAGAAGTACGCATACCGTTGTAATCGGGAGAGTTTCTACTTTCAGATGCAACAGAAATTTTGCCGATTGGTCAATCCGTTCGCGAGATATGGCAGTTTGGAGGTAAGAAACGCTTGAGAAACTCAAAATTTTCGCAGTTCTGATGCTCGACACGAATAACTAGAACGGCCTAGGGGAAAAGTGCGCACACCGTTGTAATCGGGCGAGTTTCTACTTTCAGAAGCAACAGAAATTTTGCGGATTGGTCAATCCGTTCGCGAGATATGGCAGTTTGGAGGTAAGAAACGCTTCAGAAACTCAAAATTTTCGCAGTTCTGATGCTCGACACGAATAACTAGAGCGGCCTAGGGGAAAAGTGCTCATACCGTTGTAATCGGGAGAGTTTCTACTTTCAGATGCAACAGAAATTTTGCCGATTGGTCAATCCGTTCGCGAGATATGGCAGTTTGGAGGTAAGAAACGCTTGAGAAACACAAAATTTTCGCAGTTCTGATGCTCGAAACGAATAACAAGGACGGCCTAGGGGAAAAGTGCGCATACCGCTGTAATCGGGCGAGTTTCTACTTTCAGATGCAACAGAAGTTTTGCGGATTGGTCAATCCGTTCGCGAGATATGGCAGTTTGGAGGTAAGAAACGCTTGAGAAACTCAAAATTTTCGCAGTTCTAATGCTCGACACGAATAACTAGAACGGCCTAGGGGAAAAGTGCGCATACCGTTGTAATCGAGCGAGTTTCTACTTTCAGATGCAACAGAAATTTTGCGGATTGGTCAATCCGTTCGCGAGATATGGCATTTTGGAGGTAAGAAACGCTTGAGAAACTCAAAATTTTCGCAGTTCTGATGCTCGACACGAATAACTAGAACGGTCTAGGGGAAAAGTGCGCATACCGTTGTAATCGAGCGAGTTTCTACTTTCAGATGCAACAGAAATTTTGCGGATTGGTCAATCCGTTCGCGAGATATGGCATTTTGGAGGTAAGAAACGCTTGAGAAACTCAAAATTTTCGCAGTTCTGATGCTCGACACGAATAACTAGAACGGTCTAGGGGAAAAGTGCGCATACCGTTGTAATCGGGCGAGTTTCTACTTTCAGGTGCAACAGAAATTTTGCGGATTGATCAATCCGTTCGCGAGATATGGCAGTTTGGAGATAAGAAACGCTTGAGAAACTCAAAATTTTCGCAGTTCTAATGCTCGACACGAATAACTAGAACGGCCTAGGGGAAAAGTACGCATACCGTTGTAATCGGGCGAGTTTCTACTTTTAGATGCAACAGAAATTTTGCGGATTGGTCAATCCGTTCGCGAGTTATGGCAGTTTGGAGGTAAGAAACGCTTGAGAAACTCACAATTTTCGCAGTTCTAATGCTCGACACGAATAACTAGAACGGCCTAGTGGAAAAGTACGCATACCGTTGTAATCGGGCTAGTTTCTACTTTTAGATGCAACAGAAATTTTGCGGATTGGTCAATCCGTTCACGAGATATGGCAGTTTGGAGGTAAGAAACGCTTGAGAAACTCAACATTTTCGCAGTTCTAATGCTCGACACGAATAACTAGAACGGCCTAGGGGAAAAGTGCGCATACCGTTGTAATCGGGCGAGTTTCTACTTTCAGATGCAACAGAAATTTTGCGGATTGGTCAATCCGTTCGCGAGATATGGCAGTTTGGAGGTAAGAAACGCTTGAGAAACTCACAATTTTCGAAGTTCTAATGCTCGACACGAATAACTAGAACGGCCTAGGGGAAAAGTACGCATACCGTTGTAATCGGGCGAGTTTCTACTTTTAGATGCAACAGAAATTTTGCGGATTGGTCAATCCGTTCACGAGATATGGCAGTTTGGATGTAAGAAACGCTTGAGAAACTCAACATTTTCGCAGTTCTAATGCTCGACACGAATAACTAGAACGGCCTAGGGGAAAAGTGCGCATACCGTTGCAATCGGGCGAGTTTCTACTTTCAGATGCAACAGAATTTTTGCGGATTGGTCAATCCGTTCGCGAGATATGGCAGTTTGGAGGTAAGAAACGCTTGAGAAACTCAAAATTTTCGCAGTTCTGATGCTCGAAACGAATAACAAGGACGGCCTAGGGGAAAAGTGCGCATACCGTTGTAATGGGGCGAGTTTCTACTTTCAGATGCAACAGAATTTTTGCGGATTGGTCAATCCGTTCGCGAGATATGGCAGTTTGGAGGTAAGAAACGCTTGAGAAACTCAAAATTTTCGCAGTTCTGATGCTCGACACGAATAACTAGAACGGTCTAGGGGAAAAGTGCGCATACCGTTGTAATCGGGCTAGTTTCTACTTTCAGATGCAACAGAAATTTTGCGGATTGATCAATCCGTTCGCGAGATATGGCAGTTTGGAGATAAGAAACGCTTGAGAAACTCAAAATTTTCGCAGTTCTGATGCTCGAAACGAATGACTAGAACGGCCTAGGGGAGAAGTACGCATACCGTTGTAATCGGGCGAGTTTCTACTTTCAGATGCAACAGAAATTTTGCGGATTGATCAATCCGTTCGCGAGATATGGCAGTTTGGAGATAAGAAGCGCTTGAGAAACTCAAAATTTTCGCAGTTCTGATGCTCGAAACGAATGACTAGAACGGCCTAGGGGAGAAGTACGCATACCGTTGTAATCGGGCGAGTTTCTACTTTCAGATGCAACAGAAATTTTGCGGATTGATCAATCCGTTCGCGAGATATGGCAGTTTGGAAATAAGAAACGCTTGAGTAACTCAAAATTTTCGCAGTTCTGATGCTCGAAAGGAATAACAAGGACGGCCTAGGGGAAAAGTGCGCATACCGTTGTAATCGGGCGAGTTTCTACTTTCAGATGCAACAGAATTTTTGCGGATTGGTCAATCCGTTCGCGAGATATGGCAGTTTGGAGGTAAGAAACGCTTGAGAAACTCAAAATTTTCGCAGTTCTGATGCTCGAAACGAATGACTAGAACGGCCTAGGGGAGAAGTACGCATACCGTTGTAATCGGGCGAGTTTCTACTTTCAGATGCAACAGAAATTTTGCGGATTGATCAATCCGTTCGCGAGATATGGCAGTTTGGAGATAAGAAACGCTTGAGAAACTCAAAATTTTCGCAGTTCTGATGCTCGAAACGAATAACAAGGACGGCCTAGGGGAAAGGGGCGCATACCGCTGTAATCGGGCGAGTTTCTACTTTTAGATGCAACAGAAATTTTGCGGATTGGTCAATCCGTTCGCGAGATATGGCAGTTTGGAGGTAAGAAACGCTTGAGAAACTCAAAATTTTCGCAGTTCTAATGCTCGACACGAATAACTAGAACGGCCTAGGGGAGAAGTGCGCATACCGTTGTAATCGGGCGAGTTTCTACTTTCAGATGCAACAGAAATTTTGCGGATTGATCAATCCGTTCGCGTGATATGGCAGTTTGGAGATAAGAAACGCTTGAGAAACCCAAAATTTTCGCAGTTGTGATGCTCGACACGAATAACTAGAACGGCCTAGGGGAAAAGTGCGCATACCGTTGTAATCGGGCGAGTTTCTACTTTCAGATGCAACAGAAATTTTGCAGATTGGTCAATCCGTTCGCGAGATATGGCAGTTTGGAGGTAAGAAACGCTTGAGAAACTCAAAATTTTCGCAGTTCTAATGCTCGACACGAATAACTAGAACGGCCTAGGGGAAAAGTACGCATACCGTTGTAATCGGGCGAGTTTCTACTTTTAGATGCAACAGAAATTTTGCGGATTGGTCAATCCGTTCGCGAGATATGGCAGTTTGGAGGTAAGAAACGCTTGAGAAACTCAAAATTTTCGCAGTTCTAATGCTCGACACGAATAACTAGAACGGCCTAGGGGAAGAGTGCGCATACCGTTGTAATCGGGCGAGTTTCTACTTTCAGATGCAACAGAAATTTTGCGGATTGGTCAATCCGTTCGCGAGATATGGCAGTTTGGAGGTAAGAAACGCTTGAGAAACTCAAAATTTTCGCAGTTCTGATGCTCGAAACGAATGACTAGAACGGCCTAGGGGAGAAGTACGCATACCGTTGTAATCGGGCGAGTTTCTACTTTCAGATGCAACAGAAATTTTGCGGATTGATCAATCCGTTCGCGAGATATGGCAGTTTGGAGATAAGAAACGCTTGAGAAACTCAAAATTTTCGCAGTTCTGATGCTCGAAACGAATAACAAGGACGGCCTAGGGGAAAGGGGCGCATACCGCTGTAATCGGGCGAGTTTCTACTTTTAGATGCAACAGAAATTTTGCGGATTGGTCAATCCGTTCGCGAGATATGGCAGTTTGGAGGTAAGAAACGCTTGAGAAACTCAAAATTTTCGCAGTTCTAATGCTCGACACGAATAACTAGAACGGCCTAGGGGAAGAGTGCGCATACCGTTGTAATCGGGCGAGTTTCTACTTTCAGATGCAACAGAAATTTTGCGGATTGGTCAATCCGTTCGCGAGATATGGCAGTTTGGAGGTAAGAAACGCTTGAGAAACTCAAAATTTTCGCAGTTCTGATGCTCGAAACGAATGACTAGAACGGCCTAGGGGAGAAGTACGCATACCGTTGTAATCGGGCGAGTTTCTACTTTCAGATGCAACAGAAATTTTGCGGATTGATCAATCCGTTCGCGAGATATGGCAGTTTGGAGATAAGAAACGCTTGAGAAACTCAAAATTTTCGCAGTTCTGATGCTCGAAACGAATAACAAGGACGGCCTAGGGGAAAGGGGCGCATACCGCTGTAATCGGGCGAGTTTCTACTTTTAGATGCAACAGAAATTTTGCGGATTGGTCAATCCGTTCGCGAGATATGGCAGTTTGGAGGTAAGAAACGCTTGAGAAACTCAAAATTTTCGCAGTTCTAATGCTCGACACGAATAACTAGAACGGCCTAGGGGAGAAGTGCGCATACCGTTGTAATCGGGCGAGTTTCTACTTTCAGATGCAACAGAAATTTTGCGGATTGATCAATCCGTTCGCGTGATATGGCAGTTTGGAGATAAGAAACGCTTGAGAAACCCAAAATTTTCGCAGTTGTGATGCTCGACACGAATAACTAGAACGGCCTAGGGGAAAAGCGCGCATACCGTTGTAATCGGGCGAGTTTCTACTTTCAGATGCAACAGAAATTTTGCAGATTGGTCAATCCGTTCGCGAGATATGGCAGTTTGGAGGTAAGAAACGCTTGAGAAACTCAAAATTTTCGCAGTTCTAATGCTCGACACGAATAACTAGAACGGCCTAGGGGAAAAGTACGCATACCGTTGTAATCGGGCGAGTTTCTACTTTTAGATGCAACAGAAATTTTGCGGATTGGTCAATCCGTTCGCGAGATATGGCAGTTTGGAGGTAAGAAACGCTTGAGAAACTCAAAATTTTCGCAGTTCTAATGCTCGACACGAATAACTAGAACGGCCTAGGGGAAGAGTGCGCATACCGTTGTAATCGGGCGAGTTTCTACTTTCAGATGCAACAGAAATTTTGCGGATTGGTCAATCCGTTCGCGAGATATGGCAGTTTGGAGGTAAGAAACGCTTGAGAAACTCACAATTTTCGCAGTTCTAATGCTCGACACCAATAACTAGAACGGCCTAGGGGAAAAGTACGCATACCGTTGTAATCGGGCGAGTTTCTACTTTTAGATGCAACAGAAATTTTGCGGATTGGTCAATCCGTTCACGAGATATGGCAGTTTGGAGGTAAGAAACGCTTGAGAAACTCAACATTTTCGCAGTTCTAATGCTCGACACGAATAACTAGAACGGCCTAGGGGAAAAGTGCGCATACCGTTGTAATCGGGCGAGTTTCTACTTTCAGATGCAACAGTAATTTTGCGGATTGGTCAATCCGTTCGCGAGATATGGCAGTTTGGAGGTAAGAAACGCTTGAGAAACTCACAATTTTCGAAGTTCTAATGCTCGACACGAATAACTAGAACGGCCTAGGGGAAAAGTACGCATACCGTTGTAATCGGGCGAGTTTCTACTTTTAGATGCAACAGAAATTTTGCGGATTGGTCAATCCGTTCACGAGATATGGCAGTTTGGAGGTAAGAAACGCTTGAGAAACTCAAAATTTTCGCAGTTCTGATGCTCGACACGAATAACTAGAGCGGCCTAGTGGAAAAGTGCTCATACCGTTGTAATCGGGCGAGTTTCTACTTTCAGATGCAACAGAAATTTTGCGGATTGGTCAATCCGTTCGCGAGATATGGCAGTTTGGAGGTAAGAAACGCTTGAGAAACTCAAAATTTTCGCAGTTCTGATGCTCGAAACGAATGACTAGAACGGCCTAGGGGAGAAGTACGCATACCGTTGTAATCGGGAGAGTTTCTACTTTCAGAAGCAACAGAAATTTTGCGGATTGGTCAATCCGTTCGCGAGATATGGCAGTTTGGAGGTAAGAAACGCTTCAGAAACTCAAAATTTTCGCAGTTCTGATGCTCGAAATGAATAACTGGAACGGCCTAGGGGAAAACTACACCTACCGTTGTAATCGGGCGAGTTTCTACTTTCAGATGCAACAGAAATTTTGCGGATTGGTCAATCCTTTCGCGAGATATGGCAGTTTGGAGATAAGAAACGCTTGAGAAACTCAAAATTTTCGCAGTTCTGATGCTCGAAACGAATGACTAGAACGGCCTAGGGGAGAAGTACGCATACCGTTGTAATCGGGAGAATTTCTACTTTCAGATGCAACAGAAATTTTGCGGATTGGTCAATCCGTTCGCGAGATATGGCAGTTTGGAGGTAAGAAACGCTTGAGAAACTCAAAATTTTCGCAGTTCTGATGCTCGAAACGAATAACTAGAACGACCTAGGGGAAAACTACACCTACCGTTGTAATCGGGCGAGTTTCTACTTTCAGAAGCAACAGAAATTTTGCGGATTGGTCAATCCGTTCGCGAGATATGGCAGTTTGGAGGTAAGAAACGCTTCAGAAACTCAAAATTTTCGCAGTTCTGATGCTCGAAATGAATAACTGGAACGGCCTAGGGGAAAACTACACCTACCGTTGTAATCGGGCGAGTTTCTACTTTCAGATGCAACAGAAATTTTGCGGATTGGTCAATCCTTTCGAGAGATATGGCAGTTTGGAGATAAGAAACGCTTGAGAAACTCAAAATTTTCGCAGTTCTGATGCTCGAAACGAATGACTAGAACGGCCTAGGGGCGAAGTACGCATACCGTTGTAATCGGGAGAATTTCTACTTTCAGATGCAACAGAAATTTTGCGGATTGGTCAATCCGTTCGCGAGATATGGCAGTTTGGAGGTAAGAAACGCTTGAGAAACTCAAAATTTTCGCAGTTCTAATGCTCGCCACGAATAACTAGAACGGCCTAGGGGAAAAGTGCGCATACCGTTGTAATCGGGCGAGTTTCTACTTTCAGATGCAACAGAAATTTTGCGGATTGGTCAATCCGTTCACGAGATATGGCAGTTTGGAGGTAAGAAACGCTTGAGAAACTCAACATTTTCGCAGTTCTAATGCTCGACACGAATAACTAGAACGGCCTAGGGGAAAAGTGCGCATACCGTTGTAATCGGGCGAGTTTCTACTTTCAGATGCAACAGAAATTTTGCGGATTGGTCAATCCGTTCGCGAGATATGGCAGTTTGGAGGTAAGAAACGCTTGAGAAACTCAAAATTTTCGCAGTTCTGATGCTCGACAAGAATAACTAGAACGGCGTCGGGGAAAAGTGCGCATACCGTTGTAATCGGGCTAGTTTCTACTTTTAGATGCAACAGAAATTTTGCGGATTGGTCAATCCGTTCACGAGATATGGCAGTTTGGAGGTAAGAAACGCTTGAGAAACTCAAAATTTTCGCAGTTCTGATGCTCGACACGAATAACTAGAGCGGCCTAGGGGAAAAGTGCTCATACCGTTGTAATCGGGAGAGTTTCTACTTTCAGATGCAACAGAAATTTTGCCGATTGGTCAATCCGTTCGCGAGATATGGCAGTTTGGAGGTAAGAAACGCTTGAGAAACACAAAATTTTCGCAGTTCTGATGCTCGAAACGAATAACAAGGACGGCCTAGGGGAAAAGTGCGCATACCGCTGTAATCGGGCGAGTTTCTACTTTCAGATGCAACAGAAGTTTTGCGGATTGGTCAATCCGTTCGCGAGATATGGCAGTTTGGAGGTAAGAAACGCTTGAGAAACTCAAAATTTTCGCATTTTTGATGCTCGAAACGAATAACTAGAACGGCCTAGGGGAAAAGTGCGCATACCGTTGTAATCGGGCGAGTTTCTACTTTTAGATGCAACAGAAATTTTGCGGATTGGTCAATCCGTTCGCGAGATATGGCAGTTTGGAGGTAAGAAACGCTTGAGAAACTCAAAATTTTCGCAGTTCTAATGCTCGACACGAATAACTAGAACGGCCTAGGGGAAAAGTGCTCATACCGTTGTAATCGGGCGAGTTTCTACTTTCAGATGCAACAGAAATTTTGCGGATTGGTCACTCCGTTCGCGAGATATGGCAGTTTGGAGGTAAGAAACGCTTGAGAAACTCAAAATTTTCGCAGTTCTAATGCTCGCCACGAATAACTAGAACGGCCTAGGGGAAAAGTGCGCATACCGTTGTAATCGGGCGAGTTTCTGCTTTCAGATGCAACAGAAATTTTGCGGATTGGTCAATCCGTTCGCGAGATATGGCAGTTTGGAGGTAAGAAACGCTTGAGAAACTCAAAATTTTCGCAGTTCTAATGCTCGACACGAATAACTAGAACGGCCTAGGGGAAAAGTACGCATACCGTTGTAATCGGGCGAGTTTCTACTTTTAGATGCAACAGAAATTTTGCGGATTGGTCAATCCGTTCGCGAGTTATGGCAGTTTGGAGGTAAGAAACGCTTGAGAAACTCACAATTTTCGCAGTTCTAATGCTCGACACGAATAACCAGAACGGCCTAGGGGAAAAGTACGCATACCGTTGTAATCGGGCGAGTTTCTACTTTTAGATGCAACAGAAATTTTGCGGATTGGTCAATCCGTTCACGAGATATGGCAGTTTGGAGGTAAGAAACGCTTGAGAAACTCAAAATTTTCGCAGTTCTGATGCTCGACACGAATAACTAGAACGGCCTAGGGGAAAAGTGCGCACACCGTTGTAATCGGGCGAGTTTCTACTTTCAGAAGCAACAGAAATTTTGCGGATTGGTCAATCCGTTCGCGAGATATGGCAGTTTGGAGGTAAGAAACGCTTCAGAAACTCAACATTTTCGCAGTTCTAATGCTCGACACGAATAACTAGAACGGCCTAGGGGAAAAGTGCGCATACCGTTGTAATCGGGCGAGTTTCTACTTTCAGATGCAACAGAAATTTTGCGGATTGGTCAATCCGTTCGCGAGGTATGGCAGTTTGGAGGTAAGAAACGCTTGAGAAACTCAAAATTTTCGCAGTTCTGATGCTCGACAAGAATAACTAGAACGGCCTCGGGGAAAAGTGCGCATACCGTTGTAATCGGGCGAGTTTCTACTTTTAGATGCAACAGAAATTTTGCGGATTGGTCAATCCGTTCACGAGATATGGCAGTTTGGAGGTAAGAAACGCTTGAGAAACTCAAAATTTTCGCAGTTCTGATGCTCGACACGAATAACTAGAGCGGCCTAGGGGAAAAGTGCTCATACCGTTGTAATCGGGAGAGTTTCTACTTTCAGATGCAACAGAAATTTTGCCGATTGGTCAATCCGTTCGCGAGATATGGCAGTTTGGAGGTAAGAAACGCTTGAGAAACACAAAATTTTCGCAGTTCTGATGCTCGAAACGAATAACAAGGACGGCCTAGGGGAAAAGTGCGCATACCGCTGTAATCGGGCGAGTTTCTACTTTCAGATGCAACAGAAGTTTTGCGGATTGGTCAATCCGTTCGCGAGATATGGCAGTTTGGAGGTAAGAAACGCTTGAGAAACTCAAAATTTTCGCAGTTCTAATGCTCGACACGAATAACTAGAACGGCCTAGGGGAAAAGTGCTCATACCGTTGTAATCGGGCGAGTTTCTACTTTCAGATGCAACAGAAATTTTGCGGATTGGTCAATCCGTTCGCGAGATATGGCAGTTTGGAGGTAAGAAACGCTTGAGAAACTCAAAATTTTCGCAGTTCTAATGCTCGCCACGAATAACTAGAACGGCCTAGGGGAAAAGTGCGCATACCGTTGTAATCGGGCGAGTTTCTGCTTTCAGATGCAACAGAAATTTTGCGGATTGGTCAATCCGTTCGCGAGATATGGCAGTTTGGAGGTAAGAAACGCTTGAGAAACTCAAAATTTTCGCAGTTCTAATGCTCGACACGAATAACTAGAACGGCCTAGGGGAAAAGTACGCATACCGTTGTAATCGGGCGAGTTTCTACTTTTAGATGCAACAGAAATTTTGCGGATTGGTCAATCCGTTCGCGAGTTATGGCAGTTTGGAGGTAAGAAACGCTTGAGAAACTCACAATTTTCGCAGTTCTAATGCTCGACACGAATAACCAGAACGGCCTAGGGGAAAAGTACGCATACCGTTGTAATCGGGCGAGTTTCTACTTTTAGATGCAACAGAAATTTTGCGGATTGGTCAATCCGTTCACGAGATATGGCAGTTTGGAGGTAAGAAACGCTTGAGAAACTCAAAATTTTCGCAGTTCTGATGCTCGACACGAATAACTAGAACGGCCTAGGGGAAAAGTGCGCACACCGTTGTAATCGGGCGAGTTTCTACTTTCAGAAGCAACAGAAATTTTGCGGATTGGTCAATCCGTTCGCGAGATATGGCAGTTTGGAGGTAAGAAACGCTTCAGAAACTCAAAATTTTCGCAGTTCTGATGCTCGAAATGAATAACTGGAACGGCCTAGGGGAAAACTACACCTACCGTTGTAATCGGGCGAGTTTCTACTTTCAGATGCAACAGAAATTTTGCGGATTGGTCAATCCTTTCGCGAGATATGGCAGTTTGGAGATAAGAAACGCTTGAGAAACTCAAAATTTTCGCAGTTCTGATGCTCGAAACGAATGACTAGAACGGCCTAGGGGAGAAGTACGCATACCGTTGTAATCGGGAGAATTTCTACTTTCAGATGCAACAGAAATTTTGCGGATTGGTCAATCCGTTCGCGAGATATGGCAGTTTGGAGGTAAGAAACGCTTGAGAAACTCAAAATTTTCGCAGTTCTGATGCTCGAAACGAATAACTAGAACGACCTAGGGGAAAACTACACCTACCGTTGTAATCGGGCGAGTTTCTACTTTCAGAAGCAACAGAAATTTTGCGGATTGGTCAATCCGTTCGCGAGATATGGCAGTTTGGAGGTAAGAAACGCTTCAGAAACTCAAAATTTTCGCAGTTCTGATGCTCGAAATGAATAACTGGAACGGCCTAGGGGAAAACTACACCTACCGTTGTAATCGGGCGAGTTTCTACTTTCAGATGCAACAGAAATTTTGCGGATTGGTCAATCCTTTCGAGAGATATGGCAGTTTGGAGATAAGAAACGCTTGAGAAACTCAAAATTTTCGCAGTTCTGATGCTCGAAACGAATGACTAGAACGGCCTAGGGGCGAAGTACGCATACCGTTATAATCGGGAGAATTTCTACTTTCAGATGCAACAGAAATTTTGCGGATTGGTCAATCCGTTCGCGAGATATGGCAGTTTGGAGGTAAGAAACGCTTGAGAAACTCAAAATTTTCGCAGTTCTGATGCTCGACACGAATAACTAGAACGGTCTAGGGGAAAACTACACCTACCGTTGTAATCGGGCGAGTTTCTACTTTCAGAAGCAACAGAAATTTTGCGGATTGGTCAATCCGTTCACGAGATATGGCAGTTTGGAGGTAAGAAACGCTTGAGAAACTCAAAATTTTCGCAGTTCTGATGCTCGACACGAATAACTAGAACGGCCTAGGGGAAAAGTGCGCACACCGTTGTAATCGGGCGAGTTTCTACTTTCAGAAGCAACAGAAATTTTGCGGATTGGTCAATCCGTTCGCGAGATATGGCAGTTTGGAGGTAAGAAACGCTTCAGAAACTCAAAATTTTCGCAGTTCTGATGCTCGAAATGAATAACTGGAACGGCCTAGGGGAAAACTACACCTACCGTTGTAATCGGGCGAGTTTCTACTTTCAGATGCAACAGAAATTTTGCGGATTGGTCAATCCTTTCGCGAGATATGGCAGTTTGGAGATAAGAAACGCTTGAGAAACTCAAAATTTTCGCAGTTCTGATGCTCGAAACGAATGACTAGAACGGCCTAGGGGAGAAGTACGCATACCGTTGTAATCGGGAGAATTTCTACTTTCAGATGCAACAGAAATTTTGCGGATTGGTCAATCCGTTCGCGAGATATGGCAGTTTGGAGGTAAGAAACGCTTGAGAAACTCAAAATTTTCGCAGTTCTGATGCTCGAAACGAATAACTAGAACGACCTAGGGGAAAACTACACCTACCGTTGTAATCGGGCGAGTTTCTGCTTTCAGAAGCAACAGAAATTTTGCGGATTGGTCAATCCGTTCGCGAGATATGGCAGTTTGGAGGTAAGAAACGCTTCAGAAACTCAAAATTTTCGCAGTTCTGATGCTCGAAATGAATAACTGGAACGGCCTAGGGGAAAACTACACCTACCGTTGTAATCGGGCGAGTTTCTACTTTCAGATGCAACAGAAATTTTGCGGATTGGTCAATCCTTTCGAGAGATATGGCAGTTTGGAGATAAGAAACGCTTGAGAAACTCAAAATTTTCGCAGTTCTGATGCTCGAAACGAATGACTAGAACGGCCTAGGGGCGAAGTACGCATACCGTTGTAATCGGGAGAATTTCTACTTTCAGATGCAACAGAAATTTTGCGGATTGGTCAATCCGTTCGCGAGATATGGCAGTTTGGAGGTAAGAAACGCTTGAGAAACTCAAAATTTTCGCAGTTCTGATGCTCGACACGAATAACTAGAACGGTCTAGGGGAAAAGTGCGCATACCGTTGTAATCGGGCGAGTTTCTACTTTCAGGTGCAACAGAAATTTTGCGGATTGATCAATCCGTTCGCGAGATGTGGCAGTTTGGAGATAAGAAACGCTTGAGAAACTCAAAATTTTCGCAGTTCTGATGCTCGAAACGAATGACTAGAACGGCCTAGGGGAGAAGTACGCATACCATTGTAATCGGGCGAGTTTCTACTTTCAGATGCAACAGAAATTTTGCGGATTGATCAATCCGTTCGCGAGATATGGCAGTTTGGAGATAAGAAAGGCTTGAGAAACTCAAAATTTTCGCAGTTCTGATGCTCGAAACGAATAACAAGGACGGCCTAGGGGAAAAGTGCGCATACCGTTGTAATCGGGCGAGTTTCTACTTTCAGATGCAACAGAATTTTTGCGGATTGCTCAATCCGTTCGCGAGATATGGCAGTTTGGAGGTAAGAAACGCTTCAGAAACTCAAAATTTTCGCATTTCTGATGCTCGAAATGAATAACTGGAACGGCCTAGGGGAAAACTACACCTACCGTTGTAATCGGGCGAGTTTCTACTTTCAGATGCAACAGAAATTTTGCGGATTGGTCAATCCGTTCGCGAGATATGGCAGTTTGGAGGTAAGAAACGCTTGAGAAACTCAAAATTTTCGCATTTCTGATGCTCGATACGAATGACTAGAACGGCCTAGGGGAAAAGTGCTCATACCGTTGTAATCGGGCGAGTTCCTACTTTCAGATGCAACAGAAATTTTGCGGATTGGTCAATCCGTTCGCGAGATATGGCAGTTTGGATGTAAGAAACGCTTGAGAAACTCAAAATTTTCGCAGTTCTGATGCTCGAAATGAATAACTGGAACGGCCTAGGGGAAAACTACACCTCTCGTTGTAATCGGGCGAGTTTCTACTTTCAGATGCAACAGAAATTTTGCGGATTGATCAATCCGTTCGCGAGATATGGCAGTTTGGAGATAAGAAACGCTTGAGAAACTCAAAATTTTCGCAGTTCTGATGCTCGAAACGAATAACAAGGACGGCCTAGGCGAAAAGTGCGCATACCGTTGTAATCGGGCGAGTTTCTACTTTCAGATGCAACAGAAGTTTTGCGGATTGGTCAATCCGTTCGCGAGATATGGCAGTTTGGAGGTAAGAAACGCTTGAGAAACTCAAAATTTTCGCATTTTTGATGCTCGAAACGAATAACTAGAACGGCCTAGGGGAAAAGTGCGCATACCGTTGTAATCGGGCGAGTTTCTACTTTTAGATGCAACAGAAATTTTGTGGATTGGTCAATCCGTTCGCGAGATATGGCAGTTTGGAGGTAAGAAACGCTTGAGAAACTCAAAATTTTCGCATTTTTGATGCTCGAAACGAATAACTAGAACGGCCTAGGGGAAAAGTGCGCATACCGTTGTAATCGGGCGAGTTTCTACTTTTAGATGCAACAGAAATTTTGCGGATTGGTCAATCCGTTCGCGAGATATGGCAGTTTGGAGGTAAGAAACGCTTGAGAAACTCAAAATTTTCGCAGTTCTAATGCTCGACACGAATAACTAGAACGGCCTAGGGGAAAAGTGCTCATACCGTTGTAATCGGGCGAGTTTCTACTTTCAGATGCAACAGAAATTTTGCGGATTGGTCACTCCGTTCGCGAGATATGGCAGTTTGGAGGTAAGAAACGCTTGAGAAACTCAAAATTTTCGCAGTTCTAATGCTCGCCACGAATAACTAGAACGGCCTAGGGGAAAAGTGCGCATACCGTTGTAATCGGGCGAGTTTCTGCTTTCAGATGCAACAGAAATTTTGCGGATTGGTCAATCCGTTCGCGAGATATGGCAGTTTGGAGGTAAGAAACGCTTGAGAAACTCAAAATTTTCGCAGTTCTAATGCTCGACACGAATAACTAGAACGGCCTAGGGGAAAAGTACGCATACCGTTGTAATCGGGCGAGTTTCTACTTTTAGATGCAACAGAAATTTTGCGGATTGGTCAATCCGTTCGCGAGTTATGGCAGTTTGGAGGTAAGAAACGCTTGAGAAACTCACAATTTTCGCAGTTCTAATGCTCGACACGAATAACCAGAACGGCCTAGGGGAAAAGTACGCATACCGTTGTAATCGGGCGAGTTTCTACTTTTAGATGCAACAGAAATTTTGCGGATTGGTCAATCCGTTCACGAGATATGGCAGTTTGGAGGTAAGAAACGCTTGAGAAACTCAAAATTTTCGCAGTTCTGATGCTCGACACGAATAACTAGAACGGCCTAGGGGAAAAGTGCGCACACCGTTGTAATCGGGCGAGTTTCTACTTTCAGAAGCAACAGAAATTTTGCGGATTGGTCAATCCGTTCGCGAGATATGGCAGTTTGGAGGTAAGAAACGCTTCAGAAACTCAACATTTTCGCAGTTCTAATGCTCGACACGAATAACTAGAACGGCCTAGGGGAAAAGTGCGCATACCGTTGTAATCGGGCGAGTTTCTACTTTCAGATGCAACAGAAATTTTGCGGATTGGTCAATCCGTTCGCGAGATATGGCAGTTTGGAGGTAAGAAACGCTTGAGAAACTCAAAATTTTCGCAGTTCTGATGCTCGACAAGAATAACTAGAACGGCCTCGGGGAAAAGTGCGCATACCGTTGTAATCGGGCGAGTTTCTACTTTTAGATGCAACAGAAATTTTGCGGATTGGTCAATCCGTTCACGAGATATGGCAGTTTGGAGGTAAGAAACGCTTGAGAAACTCAAAATTTTCGCAGTTCTGATGCTCGACACGAATAACTAGAGCGGCCTAGGGGAAAAGTGCTCATACCGTTGTAATCGGGCGAGTTTCTACTTTCAGATGCAACAGAAATTTTGCGGATTGGTCACTCCGTTCGCGAGATATGGCAGTTTGGAGGTAAGAAACGCTTGAGAAACTCAAAATTTTCGCAGTTCTAATGCTCGCCACGAATAACTAGAACGGCCTAGGGGAAAAGTGCGCATACCGTTGTAATCGGGCGAGTTTCTGCTTTCAGATGCAACAGAAATTTTGCGGATTGGTCAATCCGTTCGCGAGATATGGCAGTTTGGAGGTAAGAAACGCTTGAGAAACTCAAAATTTTCGCAGTTCTAATGCTCGACACGAATAACTAGAACGGCCTAGGGGAAAAGTACGCATACCGTTGTAATCGGGCGAGTTTCTACTTTTAGATGCAACAGAAATTTTGCGGATTGGTCAATCCGTTCGCGAGTTATGGCAGTTTGGAGGTAAGAAACGCTTGAGAAACTCACAATTTTCGCAGTTCTAATGCTCGACACGAATAACTAGAACGGCCTAGGGGAAAAGTACGCATACCGTTGTAATCGGGCGAGTTTCTACTTTTAGATGCAACAGAAATTTTGCGGATTGGTCAATCCGTTCGCGAGTTATGGCAGTTTGGAGGTAAGAAACGCTTGAGAAACTCACAATTTTCGCAGTTCTAATGCTCGACACGAATAACCAGAACGGCCTAGGGGAAAAGTACGCATACCGTTGTAATCGGGCGAGTTTCTACTTTTAGATGCAACAGAAATTTTGCGGATTGGTCAATCCGTTCACGAGATATGGCAGTTTGGAGGTAAGAAACGCTTGAGAAACTCAAAATTTTCGCAGTTCTGATGCTCGACACGAATAACTAGAACGGCCTAGGGGAAAAGTGCGCACACCGTTGTAATCGGGCGAGTTTCTACTTTCAGAAGCAACAGAAATTTTGCGGATTGGTCAATCCGTTCGCGAGATATGGCAGTTTGGAGGTAAGAAACGCTTCAGAAACTCAACATTTTCGCAGTTCTAATGCTCGACACGAATAACTAGAACGGCCTAGGGGAAAAGTGCGCATACCGTTGTAATCGGGCGAGTTTCTACTTTCAGATGCAACAGAAATTTTGCGGATTGGTCAATCCGTTCGCGAGATATGGCAGTTTGGAGGTAAGAAACGCTTGAGAAACTCAAAATTTTCGCAGTTCTGATGCTCGACAAGAATAACTAGAACGGCCTCGGGGAAAAGTGCGCATACCGTTGTAATCGGGCGAGTTTCTACTTTTAGATGCAACAGAAATTTTGCGGATTGGTCAATCCGTTCACGAGATATGGCAGTTTGGAGGTAAGAAACGCTTGAGAAACTCAAAATTTTCGCAGTTCTGATGCTCGACACGAATAACTAGAGCGGCCTAGGGGAAAAGTGCTCATACCGTTGTAATCGGGAGAGTTTCTACTTTCAGATGCAACAGAAATTTTGCCGATTGGTCAATCCGTTCGCGAGATATGGCAGTTTGGAGGTAAGAAACGCTTGAGAAACACAAAATTTTCGCAGTTCTGATGCTCGAAACGAATAACAAGGACGGCCTAGGGGAAAAGTGCGCATACCGCTGTAATCGGGCGAGTTTCTACTTTCAGATGCAACAGAAGTTTTGCGGATTGGTCAATCCGTTCGCGAGATATGGCAGTTTGGAGGTAAGAAACGCTTGAGAAACTCAAAATTTTCGCATTTTTGATGCTCGAAACGAATAACTAGAACGGCCTAGGGGAAAAGTGCGCATACCGTTGTAATCGGGCGAGTTTCTACTTTTAGATGCAACAGAAATTTTGCGGATTGGTCAATCCGTTCGCGAGATATGGCAGTTTGGAGGTAAGAAACGCTTGAGAAACTCAAAATTTTCGCAGTTCTAATGCTCGACACGAATAACTAGAACGGCCTAGGGGAAAAGTGCTCATACCGTTGTAATCGGGCGAGTTTCTACTTTCAGATGCAACAGAAATTTTGCGGATTGGTCAATCCGTTCACGAGATATGGCAGTTTGGAGGTAAGAAACGCTTGAGAAACTCAAAATTTTCGCAGTTCTGATGCTCGACACGAATAACTAGAACGGCCTAGGGGAAAAGTGCGCACGCCGTTGTAATCGGGCGAGTTTCTACTTTCAGAAGCAACAGAAATTTTGCGGATTGGTCAATCCGTTCACGAGATATGGCAGTTTGGAGGTAAGAAACGCTTGAGAAACTCAAAATTTTCGCAGTTCTGATGCTCGACACGAATAACTAGAACGGCCTAGGGGAAAAGTGCGCACACCGTTGTAATCGGGCGAGTTTCTACTTTCAGAAGCAACAGAAATTTTGCGGATTGGTCAATCCGTTCGCGAGATATGGCAGTTTGGAGGTAAGAAACGCTTCAGAAACTCAACATTTTCGCAGTTCTAATGCTCGACACGAATAACTAGAACGGCCTAGGGGAAAAGTGCGCATACCGTTGTAATCGGGCGAGTTTCTACTTTCAGATGCAACAGAAATTTTGCGGATTGGTCAATCCGTTCGCGAGATATGGCAGTTTGGAGGTAAGAAACGCTTGAGAAACTCAAAATTTTCGCAGTTCTGATGCTCGACAAGAATAACTAGAACGGCCTCGGGGAAAAGTGCGCATACCGTTGTAATCGGGCGAGTTTCTACTTTTAGATGCAACAGAAATTTTGCGGATTGGTCAATCCGTTCACGAGATATGGCAGTTTGGAGGTAAGAAACGCTTGAGAAACTCAAAATTTTCGCAGTTCTGATGCTCGACACGAATAACTAGAGCGGCCTAGGGGAAAAGTGCTCATACCGTTGTAATCGGGAGAGTTTCTACTTTCAGATGCAACAGAAATTTTGCCGATTGGTCAATCCGTTCGCGAGATATGGCAGTTTGGAGGTAAGAAACGCTTGAGAAACACAAAATTTTCGCAGTTCTGATGCTCGAAACGAATAACAAGGACGGCCTAGGGGAAAAGTGCGCATACCGCTGTAATCGGGCGAGTTTCTACTTTCAGATGCAACAGAAGTTTTGCGGATTGGTCAATCCGTTCGCGAGATATGGCAGTTTGGAGGTAAGAAACGCTTGAGAAACTCAAAATTTTCGCATTTTTGATGCTCGAAACGAATAACTAGAACGGCCTAGGGGAAAAGTGCGCATACCGTTGTAATCGGGCGAGTTTCTACTTTTAGATGCAACAGAAATTTTGCGGATTGGTCAATCCGTTCGCGAGATATGGCAGTTTGGAGGTAAGAAACGCTTGAGAAACTCAAAATTTTCGCAGTTCTAATGCTCGACACGAATAACTAGAACGGCCTAGGGGAAAAGTGCTCATACCGTTGTAATCGGGCGAGTTTCTACTTTCAGATGCAACAGAAATTTTGCGGATTGGTCAATCCGTTCGCGAGATATGGCAGTTTGGAGGTAAGAAACGCTTGAGAAACTCAAAATTTTCGCAGTTCTAATGCTCGCCACGAATAACTAGAACGGCCTAGGGGAAAAGTGCGCATTCCGTTGTAATCGGGCGAGTTTCTGCTTTCAGATGCAACAGAAATTTTGCGGATTGGTCAATCCGTTCGCGAGATATGGCAGTTTGGAGGTAAGAAACGCTTGAGAAACTCAAAATTTTCGCAGTTCTAATGCTCGATACGAATAACTAGAACGGCCTAGGGGAAAAGTACGCATACCGTTGTAATCGGGCGAGTTTCTACTTTTAGATGCAACAGAAATTTTGCGGATTGGTCAATCCGTTCGCGAGTTATGGCAGTTTGGAGGTAAGAAACGCTTGAGAAACTCACAATTTTCGCAGTTCTAATGCTCGACACGAATAACCAGAACGGCCTAGGGGAAAAGTACGCATACCGTTGTAATCGGGCGAGTTTCTACTTTTAGATGCAACAGAAATTTTGCGGATTGGTCAATCCGTTCACGAGATATGGCAGTTTGGAGGTAAGAAACGCTTGAGAAACTCAAAATTTTCGCAGTTCTGATGCTCGACACGAATAACTAGAACGGCCTAGGGGAAAAGTGCGCACACCGTTGTAATCGGGCGAGTTTCTACTTTCAGAAGCAACAGAAATTTTGCGGATTGGTCAATCCGTTCGCGAGATATGGCAGTTTGGAGGTAAGAAACGCTTCAGAAACTCAAAATTTTCGCAGTTCTGATGCTCGAAATGAATAACTGGAACGGCCTAGGGGAAAACTACACCTACCGTTGTAATCGGGCGAGTTTCTACTTTCAGATGCAACAGAAATTTTGCGGATTGGTCAATCCTTTCGCGAGATATGGCAGTTTGGAGATAAGAAACGCTTGAGAAACTCAAAATTTTCGCAGTTCTGATGCTCGAAACGAATGACTAGAACGGCCTAGGGGAGAAGTACGCATACCGTTGTAATCGGGAGAATTTCTACTTTCAGATGCAACAGAAATTTTGCGGATTGGTCAATCCGTTCGCGAGATATGGCAGTTTGGAGGTAAGAAACGCTTGAGAAACTCAAAATTTTCGCAGTTCTGATGCTCGAAACGAATAACTAGAACGACCTAGGGGAAAACTACACCTACCGTTGTAATCGGGCGAGTTTCTACTTTCAGAAGCAACAGAAATTTTGCGGATTGGTCAATCCGTTCGCGAGATATGGCAGTTTGGAGGTAAGAAACGCTTCAGAAACTCAAAATTTTCGCAGTTCTGATGCTCGAAATGAATAACTGGAACGGCCTAGGGGAAAACTACACCTACCGTTGTAATCGGGCGAGTTTCTACTTTCAGATGCAACAGAAATTTTGCGGATTGGTCAATCCTTTCGAGAGATATGGCAGTTTGGAGATAAGAAACGCTTGAGAAACTCAAAATTTTCGCAGTTCTGATGCTCGAAACGAATGACTAGAACGGCCTAGGGGCGAAGTACGCATACCGTTATAATCGGGAGAATTTCTACTTTCAGATGCAACAGAAATTTTGCGGATTGGTCAATCCGTTCGCGAGATATGGCAGTTTGGAGGTAAGAAACGCTTGAGAAACTCAAAATTTTCGCAGTTCTGATGCTCGACACGAATAACTAGAACGGTCTAGGGGAAAACTACACCTACCGTTGTAATCGGGCGAGTTTCTACTTTCAGAAGCAACAGAAATTTTGCGGATTGGTCAATCCGTTCACGAGATATGGCAGTTTGGAGGTAAGAAACGCTTGAGAAACTCAAAATTTTCGCAGTTCTGATGCTCGACACGAATAACTAGAACGGCCTAGGGGAAAAGTGCGCACACCGTTGTAATCGGGCGAGTTTCTACTTTCAGAAGCAACAGAAATTTTGCGGATTGGTCAATCCGTTCGCGAGATATGGCAGTTTGGAGGTAAGAAACGCTTCAGAAACTCAAAATTTTCGCAGTTCTGATGCTCGAAATGAATAACTGGAACGGCCTAGGGGAAAACTACACCTACCGTTGTAATCGGGCGAGTTTCTACTTTCAGATGCAACAGAAATTTTGCGGATTGGTCAATCCTTTCGCGAGATATGGCAGTTTGGAGATAAGAAACGCTTGAGAAACTCAAAATTTTCGCAGTTCTGATGCTCGAAACGAATGACTAGAACGGCCTAGGGGAGAAGTACGCATACCGTTGTAATCGGGAGAATTTCTACTTTCAGATGCAACAGAAATTTTGCGGATTGGTCAATCCGTTCGCGAGATATGGCAGTTTGGAGGTAAGAAACGCTTGAGAAACTCAAAATTTTCGCAGTTCTGATGCTCGAAACGAATAACTAGAACGACCTAGGGGAAAACTACACCTACCGTTGTAATCGGGCGAGTTTCTACTTTCAGAAGCAACAGAAATTTTGCGGATTGGTCAATCCGTTCGCGAGATATGGCAGTTTGGAGGTAAGAAACGCTTCAGAAACTCAAAATTTTCGCAGTTCTGATGCTCGAAATGAATAACTGGAACGGCCTAGGGGAAAACTACACCTACCGTTGTAATCGGGCGAGTTTCTACTTTCAGATGCAACAGAAATTTTGCGGATTGGTCAATCCTTTCGAGAGATATGGCAGTTTGGAGATAAGAAACGCTTGAGAAACTCAAAATTTTCGCAGTTCTGATGCTCGAAACGAATGACTAGAACGGCCTAGGGGCGAAGTACGCATACCGTTGTAATCGGGAGAATTTCTACTTTCAGATGCAACAGAAATTTTGCGGATTGGTCAATCCGTTCGCGAGATATGGCAGTTTGGAGGTAAGAAACGCTTGAGAAACTCAAAATTTTCGCAGTTCTGATGCTCGACACGAATAACTAGAACGGTCTAGGGGAAAAGTGCGCATACCGTTGTAATCGGGCGAGTTTCTACTTTCAGGTGCAACAGAAATTTTGCGGATTGATCAATCCGTTCGCGAGATGTGGCAGTTTGGAGATAAGAAACGCTTGAGAAACTCAAAATTTTCGCAGTTCTGATGCTCGAAACGAATGACTAGAACGGCCTAGGGGAGAAGTACGCATACCATTGTAATCGGGCGAGTTTCTACTTTCAGATGCAACAGAAATTTTGCGGATTGATCAATCCGTTCGCGAGATATGGCAGTTTGGAGATAAGAAAGGCTTGAGAAACTCAAAATTTTCGCAGTTCTGATGCTCGAAACGAATAACAAGGACGGCCTAGGGGAAAAGTGCGCATACCGTTGTAATCGGGCGAGTTTCTACTTTCAGATGCAACAGAATTTTTGCGGATTGCTCAATCCGTTCGCGAGATATGGCAGTTTGGAGGTAAGAAACGCTTCAGAAACTCAAAATTTTCGCATTTCTGATGCTCGAAATGAATAACTGGAACGGCCTAGGGGAAAACTACACCTACCGTTGTAATCGGGCGAGTTTCTACTTTCAGATGCAACAGAAATTTTGCGGATTGGTCAATCCGTTCGCGAGATATGGCAGTTTGGAGGTAAGAAACGCTTGAGAAACTCAAAATTTTCGCATTTCTGATGCTCGATACGAATGACTAGAACGGCCTAGGGGAAAAGTGCTCATACCGTTGTAATCGGGCGAGTTCCTACTTTCAGATGCAACAGAAATTTTGCGGATTGGTCAATCCGTTCGCGAGATATGGCAGTTTGGATGTAAGAAACGCTTGAGAAACTCAA
Organism: Ptiloglossa arizonensis; assembly: GCF_051014685.1. NCBI lineage: Eukaryota > Metazoa > Arthropoda > Insecta > Hymenoptera > Colletidae > Ptiloglossa > Ptiloglossa arizonensis. Next base: position 139,843 of record NW_027479331.1, read on the forward strand.
AATTTTCGCAGTTCTGATGCTCGAAATGAATAACTGGAACGGCCTAGGGGAAAACTACACCTCTCGTTGTAATCGGGCGAGTTTCTACTTTCAGATGCAACAGAAATTTTGCGGATTGATCAATCCGTTCGCGAGATATGGCAGTTTGGAGATAAGAAACGCTTGAGAAACTCAAAATTTTCGCAGTTCTGATGCTCGAAACGAATAACAAGGACGGCCTAGGCGAAAAGTGCGCATACCGTTGTAATCGGGCGAGTTTCTACTTTCAGATGCAACAGAAGTTTTGCGGATTGGTCAATCCGTTCGCGAGATATGGCAGTTTGGAGGTAAGAAACGCTTGAGAAACTCAAAATTTTCGCATTTTTGATGCTCGAAACGAATAACTAGAACGGCCTAGGGGAAAAGTGCGCATACCGTTGTAATCGGGCGAGTTTCTACTTTTAGATGCAACAGAAATTTTGTGGATTGGTCAATCCGTTCGCGAGATATGGCAGTTTGGAGGTAAGAAACGCTTGAGAAACTCAAAATTTTCGCAGTTCTAATGCTCGACACGAATAACTAGAACGGCCTAGGGGAAAAGTGCGCATACCGTTGTAATCGGGCGAGTTTCTACTTTCAGATGCAACAGAAATTTTGCGGATTGGTCAATCCGTTCGCGAGATATGGCAGTTTGGAGGTAAGAAACGCTTGAGAAACTCAAAATTTTCGCAGTTCTGATGCTCGACAAGAATAACTAGAACGGCCTCGGGGAAAAGTGCTCATACCGTTGTAATCGGGCGAGTTTCTACTTTTAGATGCAACAGAAATTTTGCGGATTGGTCAATCCGTTCACGAGATATGGCAGTTTGGAGGTAAGAAACGCTTGAGAAACTCAAAATTTTCGCAGTTCTGATGCTCGACACGAATAACTAGAGCGGCCTAGGGGAAAAGTGCTCATACCGTTGTAATCGGGAGAGTTTCTACTTTCAGATGCAACAGAAATTTTGCCGATTGGTCAATCCGTTCGCGAGATATGGCAGTTTGGAGGTAAGAAACGCTTGAGAAACACAAAATTTTCGCAGTTCTGATGCTCGAAACGAATAACAAGGACGGCCTAGGGGAAAAGTGCGCATACCGCTGTAATCGGGCGAGTTTCTACTTTCAGATGCAACAGAAGTTTTGCGGATTGGTCAATCCGTTCGCGAGATATGGCAGTTTGGAGGTAAGAAACGCTTGAGAAACTCAAAATTTTCGCATTTTTGATGCTCGAAACGAATAACTAGAACGGCCTAGGGGAAAAGTGCGCATACCGTTGTAATCGGGCGAGTTTCTACTTTTAGATGCAACAGAAATTTTGCGGATTGGTCAATCCGTTCGCGAGATATGGCAGTTTGGAGGTAAGAAACGCTTGAGAAACTCAAAATTTTCGCAGTTCTAATGCTCGACACGAATAACTAGAACGGCCTAGGGGAAAAGTGCTCATACCGTTGTAATCGGGCGAGTTTCTACTTTCAGATGCAACAGAAATTTTGCGGATTGGTCAATCCGTTCGCGAGATATGGCAGTTTGGAGGTAAGAAACGCTTGAGAAACTCAAAATTTTCGCAGTTCTAATGCTCGCCACGAATAACTAGAACGGCCTAGGGGAAAAGTGCGCATACCGTTGTAATCGGGCGAGTTTCTGCTTTCAGATGCAACAGAAATTTTGCGGATTGGTCAATCCGTTCGCGAGATATGGCAGTTTGGAGGTAAGAAACGCTTGAGAAACTCAAAATTTTCGCAGTTCTAATGCTCGACACGAATAACTAGAACGGCCTAGGGGAAAAGTACGCATACCGTTGTAATCGGGCGAGTTTCTACTTTTAGATGCAACAGAAATTTTGCGGATTGGTCAATCCGTTCGCGAGTTATGGCAGTTTGGAGGTAAGAAACGCTTGAGAAACTCACAATTTTCGCAGTTCTAATGCTCGACACGAATAACCAGAACGGCCTAGGGGAAAAGTACGCATACCGTTGTAATCGGGCGAGTTTCTACTTTTAGATGCAACAGAAATTTTGCGGATTGGTCAATCCGTTCACGAGATATGGCAGTTTGGAGGTAAGAAACGCTTGAGAAACTCAAAATTTTCGCAGTTCTAATGCTCGCCACGAATAACTAGAACGGCCTAGGGGAAAAGTGCGCATACCGTTGTAATCGGGCGAGTTTCTACTTTCAGATGCAACAGAAATTTTGCAGATTGGTCAATCCGTTCGCGAGATATGGCAGTTTGGAGGTAAGAAACGCTTGAGAAACTCAAAATTTTCGCAGTTCTAATGCTCGACACGAATAACTAGAACGGCCTAGGGGAAAAGCACGCATACCGTTGTAATCGGGCGAGTTTCTACTTTTAGATGCAACAGAAATTTTGCGGATTGGTCAATCCGTTCGCGAGATATGGCAGTTTGGAGGTAAGAAACGCTTGAGAAACTCAAAATTTTCGCAGTTCTAATGCTCGACACGAATAACTAGAACGGCCTAGGGGAAAAGTGCGCATACCGTTGTAATCGGGCGAGTTTCTACTTTCAGATGCAACAGAAATTTTGCGGATTGGTCAATCCGTTCGCGAGATATGGCAGTTTGGAGGTAAGAAACGCTTGAGAAACTCAAAATTTTCGCAGTTCTGATGCTCGAAACGAATAACTAGAACGACCTAGGGGAGAAGTACGCATACCGTGGTAATCGGGCGAGTTTCTACTTTCAGATGCAACAGAAATTTTGCGGATTGATCAATCCGTTCGCGAGATATGGCAGTTTGGAGATAAGAAACGCTTGAGAAACTCAAAATTTTCGCAGTTCTGATGCTCGAAACGAATAACAAGGACGGCCTAGGGGAAAAGTGCGCATACCGTTGTAATCGGGCGAGTTTCTACTTTCAGATGCAACAGAATTTTTGCGGATTGGTCAATCCGTTCGCGAGATATGGCAGTTTGGAGGTAAGAAACGCTTCAGAAACTCAAAATTTTCGCATTTCTGATGCTCGAAATGAATAACTGGAACGGCCTAGGGGAAAACTACACCTACCGTTGTAATCGGGCGAGTTTCTACTTTCAGATGCAACAGAAATTTTGCGGATTGGTCAATCCGTTCGCGAGATATGGCAGTTTGGAGATAAGAAACGCTTGAGAAACTCAAAATTTTCGCAGTTCTGATGCTCGAAACGAATAACAAGGACGGCCTAGGGGAAAAGTGCGCATACCGTTGTAATCGGGCGAGTTTCTACTTTCAGATGCAACAGAATTTTTGCGGATTGGTCAATCCGTTCGCGAGATATGGCAGTTTGGAGGTAAGAAACGCTTGAGAAACTCAAAATTTTCGCATTTTTGATGCTCGACACGAATAACTAGAACGGCCTAGGGGAAAAGTGCGCATACCGTTGTAATCGGGCGAGTTTCTACTTTTAGATGCAACAGAAATTTTGCGGATTGGTCAATCCGTTCGCGAGATATGGCAGTTTGGAGGTAAGAAACGCTTGAGAAACTCAAAATTTTCGCAGTTCTAATGCTCGCCACGAATAACTAGAACGGCCTAGGGGAAAAGTGCGCATACCGTTGTAATCGGGCGAGTTTCTACTTTCAGATGCAACAGAAATTTTGCGGATTGGTCAATCCGTTCGCGAGATATGGCAGTTTGGAGGTAAGAAACGCTTGAGAAACTCAAAATTTTCGCAGTTCTAATGCTCGACACGAATAACTAGAACGGCCTAGGGGAAAAGTACGCATACCGTTGTAATCGGGCGAGTTTCTACTTTTAGATGCAACAGAAATTTTGCGGATTGGTCAATCCGTTCGCGAGTTATGGCAGTTTGGAGGTAAGAAACGCTTGAGAAACTCACAATTTTCGCAGTTCTAATGCTCGACACGAATAACCAGAACGGCCTAGGGGAAAAGTACGCATACCGTTGTAATCGGGCGAGTTTCTACTTTTAGATGCAACAGAAATTTTGCGGATTGGTCAATCCGTTCACGAGATATGGCAGTTTGGAGGTAAGAAACGCTTGAGAAACTCAACATTTTCGCAGTTCTAATGCTCGACACGAATAACTAGAACGGCCTAGGGGAAAAGTGCGCATACCGTTGTAATCGGGCGAGTTTCTACTTTCAGATGCAACAGAAATTTTGCGGATTGGTCAATCAGTTCGCGAGATATGGCAGTTTGGAGGTAAGAAACGCTTGAGAAACTCAAAATTTTCGCGGTTCTGATGCTCGACACGAATAACTAGAACGGCCTCGGGGAAAAGTGCGCATACCGTTGTAATCGGGCGAGTTTCTACTTTTAGATGCAACAGAAATTTTGCGGATTGGTCAATCCGTTCACGAGATATAGCAGTTTGGAGGTAAGAAACGCTTGAGAAACTCAAAATTTTCGCAGTTCTGATGCTCGACACGAATAACTAGAGCGGCCTAGGGGAAAAGTGCTCATACCGTTGTAATCGGGCGAGTTTCTACTTTCAGATGCAACAGAAATTTTGCGGATTGGTCAATCCGTTCGCGAGATATGGCAGTTTGGAGGTAAGAATCGCTTGAGAAACTCAAAATTTTCGCAGTTCTGAGGCTCGAAACGAATGACTAGAACGGCCTAGGGGAGAACTACGCATACCGTTGTAATCGGGAGAGTTTCTACTTTCAGATGCAACAGAAATTTTGCCGATTGGTCAATCCGTTCGCGAGATATGGCAGTTTGGAGGTAAGAAACGCTTGAGAAACTCAAAATTTTCGCAGTTCTGATGCTCGAAACGAATAACAAGGACGGCCTAGGGGAAAAGTGCGCATACCGTTGTAATCGGGCGAGTTTCTACTTTCAGATGCAACAGAATTTTTGCGGATTGGTCAATCCGTTCGCGAGATATGGCAGTTTGGAGGTAAGAAACGCTTGAGAAACTCAAAATTTTCGCATTTTTGATGCTCGACACGAATAACTAGAACGGCCTAGGGGAAAAGTGCGCATACCGTTGTAATCGGGCGAGTTTCTACTTTTAGATGCAACAGAAATTTTGCGGATTGGTCAATCCGTTCGCGAGATATGGCAGTTTGGAGGTAAGAAACGCTTGAGAAACTCAAAATTTTCGCAGTTCTAATGCTCGCCACGAATAACTAGAACGGCCTAGGGGAAAAGTGCGCATACCGTTGTAATCGGGCGAGTTTCTACTTTCAGATGCAACAGAAATTTTGCGGATTGGTCAATCCGTTCGCGAGATATGGCAGTTTGGAGGTAAGAAACGCTTGAGAAACTCAAAATTTTCGCAGTTCTAATGCTCGACACGAATAACTAGAACGGCCTAGGGGAAAAGTACGCATACCGTTGTAATCGGGCGAGTTTCTACTTTTAGATGCAACAGAAATTTTGCGGATTGGTCAATCCGTTCGCGAGTTATGGCAGTTTGGAGGTAAGAAACGCTTGAGAAACTCACAATTTTCGCAGTTCTAATGCTCGACACGAATAACCAGAACGGCCTAGGGGAAAAGTACGCATACCGTTGTAATCGGGCGAGTTTCTACTTTTAGATGCAACAGAAATTTTGCGGATTGGTCAATCCGTTCACGAGATATGGCAGTTTGGATGTAAGAAACGCTTGAGAAACTCAACATTTTCGCAGTTCTAATGCTCGACACGAATAACTAGAACGGCCTAGGGGAAAAGTGCGCATACCGTTGTAATCGGGCGAGTTTCTACTTTCAGATGCAACAGAAATTTTGCGGATTGGTCAATCAGTTCGCGAGATATGGCAGTTTGGAGGTAAGAAACGCTTGAGAAACTCAAAATTTTCGCGGTTCTGATGCTCGACACGAATAACTAGAACGGCCTCGGGGAAAAGTGCGCATACCGTTGTAATCGGGCGAGTTTCTACTTTTAGATGCAACAGAAATTTTGCGGATTGGTCAATTCGTTCACGAGATATAGCAGTTTGGAGGTAAGAAACGCTTGAGAAACTCAAAATTTTCGCAGTTCTGATGCTCGACACGAATAACTAGAGCGGCCTAGGGGAAAAGTGCTCATACCGTTGTAATCGGGCGAGTTTCTACTTTCAGATGCAACAGAAATTTTGCGGATTGGTCAATCCGTTCGCGAGATATGGCAGTTTGGAGGTAAGAATCGCTTGAGAAACTCAAAATTTTCGCAGTTCTGAGGCTCGAAACGAATGACTAGAACGGCCTAGGGGAGAACTACGCATACCGTTGTAATCGGGAGAGTTTCTACTTTCAGATGCAACAGAAATTTTGCCGATTGGTCAATCCGTTCGCGAGATATGGCAGTTTGGAGGTAAGAAACGCTTGAGAAACTCACAATTTTCGCAGTTCTAATGCTCGACACGAATAACCAGAACGGCCTAGGGGAAAAGTACGCATACCGTTGTAATCGGGCGAGTTTCTACTTTTAGATGCAACAGAAATTTTGCGGATTGGTCAATCCGTTCACGAGATATGGCAGTTTGGAGGTAAGAAACGCTTGAGAAACTCAACATTTTCGCAGTTCTAATGCTCGACACGAATAACTAGAACGGCCTAGGGGAAAAGTGCGCATACCGTTGTAATCGGGCGAGTTTCTACTTTCAGATGCAACAGAAATTTTGCGGATTGGTCAATCAGTTCGCGAGATATGGCAGTTTGGAGGTAAGAAACGCTTGAGAAACTCAAAATTTTCGCGGTTCTGATGCTCGACACGAATAACTAGAACGGCCTCGGGGAAAAGTGCGCATACCGTTGTAATCGGGCGAGTTTCTACTTTTAGATGCAACAGAAATTTTGCGGATTGGTCAATCCGTTCACGAGATATAGCAGTTTGGAGGTAAGAAACGCTTGAGAAACTCAAAATTTTCGCAGTTCTGATGCTCGACACGAATAACTAGAGCGGCCTAGGGGAAAAGTGCTCATACCGTTGTAATCGGGCGAGTTTCTACTTTCAGATGCAACAGAAATTTTGCGGATTGGTCAATCCGTTCGCGAGATATGGCAGTTTGGAGGTAAGAATCGCTTGAGAAACTCAAAATTTTCGCAGTTCTGAGGCTCGAAACGAATGACTAGAACGGCCTAGGGGAGAACTACGCATACCGTTGTAATCGGGAGAGTTTCTACTTTCAGATGCAACAGAAATTTTGCCGATTGGTCAATCCGTTCGCGAGATATGGCAGTTTGGAGGTAAGAAACGCTTGAGAAACTCAAAATTTTCGCAGTTCTGATGCTCGAAACGAATAACAAGGACGGCCTAGGGGAAAAGTGCGCATACCGTTGTAATCGGGCGAGTTTCTACTTTCAGATGCAACAGAATTTTTGCGGATTGGTCAATCCGTTCGCGAGATATGGCAGTTTGGAGGTAAGAAACGCTTGAGAAACTCAAAATTTTCGCATTTTTGATGCTCGACACGAATAACTAGAACGGCCTAGGGGAAAAGTGCGCATACCGTTGTAATCGGGCGAGTTTCTACTTTTAGATGCAACAGAAATTTTGCGGATTGGTCAATCCGTTCGCGAGATATGGCAGTTTGGAGGTAAGAAACGCTTGAGAAACTCAAAATTTTCGCAGTTCTAATGCTCGCCACGAATAACTAGAACGGCCTAGGGGAAAAGTGCGCATACCGTTGTAATCGGGCGAGTTTCTACTTTCAGATGCAACAGAAATTTTGCGGATTGGTCAATCCGTTCGCGAGATATGGCAGTTTGGAGGTAAGAAACGCTTGAGAAACTCAAAATTTTCGCAGTTCTAATGCTCGACACGAATAACTAGAACGGCCTAGGGGAAAAGTACGCATACCGTTGTAATCGGGCGAGTTTCTACTTTTAGATGCAACAGAAATTTTGCGGATTGGTCAATCCGTTCGCGAGTTATGGCAGTTTGGAGGTAAGAAACGCTTGAGAAACTCACAATTTTCGCAGTTCTAATGCTCGACACGAATAACCAGAACGGCCTAGGGGAAAAGTACGCATACCGTTGTAATCGGGCGAGTTTCTACTTTTAGATGCAACAGAAATTTTGCGGATTGGTCAATCCGTTCACGAGATATGGCAGTTTGGATGTAAGAAACGCTTGAGAAACTCAACATTTTCGCAGTTCTAATGCTCGACACGAATAACTAGAACGGCCTAGGGGAAAAGTGCGCATACCGTTGTAATCGGGCGAGTTTCTACTTTCAGATGCAACAGAAATTTTGCGGATTGGTCAATCAGTTCGCGAGATATGGCAGTTTGGAGGTAAGAAACGCTTGAGAAACTCAAAATTTTCGCGGTTCTGATGCTCGACACGAATAACTAGAACGGCCTCGGGGAAAAGTGCGCATACCGTTGTAATCGGGCGAGTTTCTACTTTTAGATGCAACAGAAATTTTGCGGATTGGTCAATTCGTTCACGAGATATAGCAGTTTGGAGGTAAGAAACGCTTGAGAAACTCAAAATTTTCGCAGTTCTGATGCTCGACACGAATAACTAGAGCGGCCTAGGGGAAAAGTGCTCATACCGTTGTAATCGGGCGAGTTTCTACTTTCAGATGCAACAGAAATTTTGCGGATTGGTCAATCCGTTCGCGAGATATGGCAGTTTGGAGGTAAGAATCGCTTGAGAAACTCAAAATTTTCGCAGTTCTGAGGCTCGAAACGAATGACTAGAACGGCCTAGGGGAGAACTACGCATACCGTTGTAATCGGGAGAGTTTCTACTTTCAGATGCAACAGAAATTTTGCCGATTGGTCAATCCGTTCGCGAGATATGGCAGTTTGGAGGTAAGAAACGCTTGAGAAACTCAAAATTTTCGCAGTTCTGATGCTCGAAACGAATAACTAGAACGACCTAGGGGAGAAGTACGCATACCGTGGTAATCGGGCGAGTTTCTACTTTTAGATGCAACAGAAATTTTGCGGATTGGTCAATCCGTTCACGAGATATGGCAGTTTGGAGGTAAGAAACGCTTGAGAAACTCAAAATTTTCGCAGTTCTGAGGCTCGAAACGAATGACTAGAACGGCCTAGGGGAGAAGTACGCATACCGTTGTAATCGGGAGAGTTTCTACTTTCAGATGCAACAGAAATTT